>NW_027364613.1:0-202003 GCF_046119375.1 Phyllobates terribilis
GATGCCAGCTCCTTTCATTCAGTCAGTAGCTTCAATCATTTCTGGACGTTTTTCAATGACAAAAATCAATGAATATTGTAAATGCACAAACAGTAATTTCTCTGCATTGCAAGGTGCAATTCTGAAATTTTTTGCTTTTTCCTGCTCCTCTTAGCATGATAAAGAAGATTCAAAGAGAGTGAGATGCCAGATCCTTTCCTTCAGTCAGTAGCTTCAATCATTTCTGGTATATGAATAACATGATGTTTTTCAATGGCAAAAATCAATGAATTTTGTAAATGCACAAACAGTAATTTCTCCGCATTGCAAGGCGCAATTCTGAAATTTTTTGCTTTTTCCTGCTCCTCTTAGCATGATAAAGAAGATTCAAAGAGAGTGAGATGCCAGCTCCTTTCATTCAGTCAGTAGCTTCAATCATTTCTGGACATTTTTCAATGGCAAAAATCAATGAATATTGTAAATGCACAAACAGTAATTTCTCCGCATTGCAAGGTGCAATTCTGAAATTTTTTGCTTTTTCCTGCTCCTCTTAGCATGATAAAGAAGATTCAAAGAGAGTGAGATGCCAGCTCCTTTCATTCAGTCAGTAGCTTCAATCATTTCTGGACGTTTTTCAATGGCAAAAATCAATGAATATTGTAAATGCACAAACAGTAATTTCTCCGCATTGCAAGGTGCAATTCTGAAATTTTTTGCTTTTTCCTGCTCCTCTTAGCATGATAAAGAAGATTCAAAGAGAGTGAAATGCCAGCTCCTTTCATTCAGTCAGTAGCTTCAATCATTTCTGGACGTTTTTCAATGGCAAAAATCAATGAATATTGTAAATGCACAAACAGTAATTTCTCCGCATTGCAAGGTGCAATTCTGAAATTTTTTGCTTTTTCCTGCTCCTCTTAGCATGATAAAGAAGATTCAAAGAGAGTGAGATGCCAGATCCTTTCCTTCAGTCAGTAGCTTCAATCATTTCTGGTATATGAATAACATGATGTTTTTCAATGGCAAAAATCAATGAATTTTGTAAATGCACAAACAGTAATTTCTCCGCATTGCAAGGCGCAATTCTGAAATTTTTTGCTTTTTCCTGCTCCTCTTAGCATGATAAAGAAGATTCAAAGAGAGTGAGATGCCAGCTCCTTTCATTCAGTCAGTAGCTTCAATCATTTCTGGACATTTTTCAATGGCAAAAATCAATGAATATTGTAAATGCACAAACAGTAATTTCTCCGCATTGCAAGGTGCAATTCTGAAATTTTTTGCTTTTTCCTGCTCCTCTTAGCATGATAAAGAAGATTCAAAGAGAGTGAGATGCCAGCTCCTTTCATTCAGTCAGTAGCTTCAAACATTTCTGGTATATGAAAAACATGTTTTTCAATGGCAAAAATCAATGAATATTGTAAATGCACAAACAGTAATATCTCCACATTGCAAGGTGCAATTCTGAAATTTTTTGCTTTTTCCTGCTAATCCTAGCATGATAAAGAAGATTCAGAGAGTGAGATGCCAGCTCCTTTCATTCAGTCAGTAGCTTCAAACATTTCTGGTATATGAAAAACATGTTTTTCAATGGCAAAAATCAATGAATATTGTAAATGCACAAACAGTAATATCTCCACATTGCACGGTGCAATTCTGAAATTTTTAGCTTTTTCCTGTTAATCCTAGCATGATAAAGAAGATTCAAAGAGAGTGAGATGCCAGCTCCTTTCATTCAGTCAGTAGCTTCAAACATTTCTGGTATATGAAAAACATGTTTTTCAATGGCAAAAATCAATGAATATTGTAAATGCACAAACAGTAATATCTCCACATTGCAAGGTGCAATTCTGAAATTTTTTGCTTTTTCCTGTTAATCCTAGCATGATAAAGAAGATTCAAAGAGAGTGAGATGCCAGCTCCTTTCATTCAGTCAGTAGCTTCAAACATTTCTGGTATATGAAAAACATGTTTTTCAATGGCAAAAATCAATGAATATTGTAAATGCACAAACAGTAATATCTCCACATTGCAAGGTGCAATTCTGAAATTTTTTGCTTTTTCCTGCTAATCCTAGCATGATAAAGAAGATTCAAAGAGAGTGAGATGCCAGCTCCTTTCATTCAGTCAGTAGCTTCAAACATTTCTGGTATATGAAAAACATGTTTTTCAATGGCAAAAATCAATGAATATTGTAAATGCACAAACAGTAATATCTCCACATTGCAAGGTGCAATTCTGAAATTTTTTGCTTTTTCCTGCTAATCCTAGCATGATAAAGAAGATTCAAAGAGAGTGAGATGCCAGCTCCTTTCATTCAGTCAGTAGCTTCAAACATTTCTGGTATATGAAAAACATGTTTTTCAATGGCAAAAATCAATGAATATTGTAAATGCACAAACAGTAATATCTCCACATTGCACGGTGCAATTCTGAAATTTTTAGCTTTTTCCTGTTAATCCTAGCATGATAAAGAAGATTCAAAGAGAGTGAGATGCCAGCTCCTTTCATTCAGTCAGTAGCTTCAAACATTTCTGGTATATGAAAAACATGTTTTTCAATGGCAAAAATCAATGAATATTGTAAATGCACAAACAGTAATATCTCCACATTGCAAGGTGCAATTCTGAAATTTTTTGCTTTTTCCTGTTAATCCTAGCATGATAAAGAAGATTCAAAGAGAGTGAGATGCCAGCTCCTTTCATTCAGTCAGTAGCTTCAAACATTTCTGGTATATGAAAAACATGTTTTTCAATGGCAAAAATCAATGAATATTGTAAATGCACAAACAGTAATATCTCCACATTGCACGGTGCAATTCTGAAATTTTTAGCTTTTTCCTGTTAATCCTAGCATGATAAAGAAGATTCAAAGAGAGTGAGATGCCAGCTCCTTTCATTCAGTCAGTAGCTTCAAACATTTCTGGTATATGAAAAACATGTTTTTCAATGGCAAAAATCAATGAATATTGTAAATGCACAAACAGTAATATCTCCACATTGCAAGGTGCAATTCTGAAATTTTTTGCTTTTTCCTGTTAATCCTAGCATGATAAAGAAGATTCAAAGAGAGTGAGATGCCAGCTCCTTTCATTCAGTCAGTAGCTTCAAACATTTCTGGTATATGAAAAACATGTTTTTCAATGGCAAAAATCAATGAATATTGTAAATGCACAAACAGTAATATCTCCACATTGCAAGGTGCAATTCTGAAATTTTTTGCTTTTTCCTGCTAATCCTAGCATGATAAAGAAGATTCAAAGAGAGTGAGATGCCAGCTCCTTTCATTCAGTCAGTAGCTTCAAACATTTCTGGTATATGAAAAACATGTTTTTCAATGGCAAAAATCAATGAATATTGTAAATGCACAAACAGTAATATCTCCACATTGCACGGTGCAATTCTGAAATTTTTAGCTTTTTCCTGTTAATCCTAGCATGATAAAGAAGATTCAAAGAGAGTGAGATGCCAGCTCCTTTCATTCAGTCAGTAGCTTCAAACATTTCTGGTATATGAAAAACATGTTTTTCAATGGCAAAAATCAATGAATATTGTAAATGCACAAACAGTAATATCTCCACATTGCAAGGTGCAATTCTGAAATTTTTTGCTTTTTCCTGCTAATCCTAGCATGATAAAGAAGATTCAAAGAGAGTGAGATGCCAGCTCCTTTCATTCAGTCAGTAGCTTCAAACATTTCTGGTATATGAAAAACATGTTTTTCAATGGCAAAAATCAATGAATATTGTAAATGCACAAACAGTAATATCTCCACATTGCACGGTGCAATTCTGAAATTTTTAGCTTTTTCCTGTTAATCCTAGCATGATAAAGAAGATTCAAAGAGAGTGAGATGCCAGCTCCTTTCATTCAGTCAGTAGCTTCAAACATTTCTGGTATATGAAAAACATGTTTTTCAATGGCAAAAATTAATGAATATTGTAAATGCACAAACAGTAATATCTCCACATTGCAAGGTGCAATTCTGAAATTTTTTGCTTTTTCCTGTTAATCCTAGCATGATAAAGAAGATTCAAAGAGAGTGAGATGCCAGCTCCTTTCATTCAGTCAGTAGCTTCAAACATTTCTGGTATATGAAAAACATGTTTTTCAATGGCAAAAATCAATGAATATTGTAAATGCACAAACAGTAATATCTCCACATTGCAAGGTGCAATTCTGAAATTTTTTGCTTTTTCCTGCTAATCCTAGCATGATAAAGAAGATTCAAAGAGAGTGAGATGCCAGCTCCTTTCATTCAGTCAGTAGCTTCAAACATTTCTGGTATATGAAAAACATGTTTTTCAATGGCAAAAATCAATGAATATTGTAAATGCACAAACAGTAATATCTCCACATTGCAAGGTGCAATTCTGAAATTTTTTGCTTTTTCCTGCTAATCCTAGCATGATAAAGAAGATTCAAAGAGAGTGAGATGCCAGCTCCTTTCATTCAGTCAGTAGCTTCAAACATTTCTGGTATATGAAAAACATGTTTTTCAATGGCAAAAATCAATGAATATTGTAAATGCACAAACAGTAATATCTCCACATTGCACGGTGCAATTCTGAAATTTTTAGCTTTTTCCTGTTAATCCTAGCATGATAAAGAAGATTCAAAGAGAGTGAGATGCCAGCTCCTTTCATTCAGTCAGTAGCTTCAAACATTTCTGGTATATGAAAAACATGTTTTTCAATGGCAAAAATCAATGAATATTGTAAATGCACAAACAGTAATATCTCCACATTGCAAGGTGCAATTCTGAAATTTTTTGCTTTTTCCTGCTAATCCTAGCATGATAAAGAAGATTCAAAGAGAGTGAGATGCCAGCTCCTTTCATTCAGTCAGTAGCTTCAAACATTTCTGGTATATGAAAAACATGTTTTTCAATGGCAAAAATCAATGAATATTGTAAATGCACAAACAGTAATATCTCCACATTGCACGGTGCAATTCTGAAATTTTTAGCTTTTTCCTGTTAATCCTAGCATGATAAAGAAGATTCAAAGAGAGTGAGATGCCAGCTCCTTTCATTCAGTCAGTAGCTTCAAACATTTCTGGTATATGAAAAACATGTTTTTCAATGGCAAAAATCAATGAATATTGTAAATGCACAAACAGTAATATCTCCACATTGCAAGGTGCAATTCTGAAATTTTTTGCTTTTTCCTGCTAATCCTAGCATGATAAAGAAGATTCAAAGAGAGTGAGATGCCAGCTCCTTTCATTCAGTCAGTAGCTTCAAACATTTCTGGTATATGAAAAACATGTTTTTCAATGGCAAAAATCAATGAATATTGTAAATGCACAAACAGTAATATCTCCACATTGCACGGTGCAATTCTGAAATTTTTAGCTTTTTCCTGTTAATCCTAGCATGATAAAGAAGATTCAAAGAGAGTGAGATGCCAGCTCCTTTCATTCAGTCAGTAGCTTCAAACATTTCTGGTATATGAAAAACATGTTTTTCAATGGCAAAAATCAATGAATATTGTAAATGCACAAACAGTAATATCTCCACATTGCAAGGTGCAATTCTGAAATTTTTTGCTTTTTCCTGTTAATCCTAGCATGATAAAGAAGATTCAAAGAGAGTGAGATGCCAGCTCCTTTCATTCAGTCAGTAGCTTCAAACATTTCTGGTATATGAAAAACATGTTTTTCAATGGCAAAAATCAATGAATATTGTAAATGCACAAACAGTAATATCTCCACATTGCAAGGTGCAATTCTGAAATTTTTTGCTTTTTCCTGCTAATCCTAGCATGATAAAGAAGATTCAAAGAGAGTGAGATGCCAGCTCCTTTCATTCAGTCAGTAGCTTCAAACATTTCTGGTATATGAAAAACATGTTTTTCAATGGCAAAAATCAATGAATATTGTAAATGCACAAACAGTAATATCTCCACATTGCACGGTGCAATTCTGAAATTTTTAGCTTTTTCCTGTTAATCCTAGCATGATAAAGAAGATTCAAAGAGAGTGAGATGCCAGCTCCTTTCATTCAGTCAGTAGCTTCAAACATTTCTGGTATATGAAAAACATGTTTTTCAATGGCAAAAATCAATGAATATTGTAAATGCACAAACAGTAATATCTCCACATTGCAAGGTGCAATTCTGAAATTTTTTGCTTTTTCCTGCTAATCCTAGCATGATAAAGAAGATTCAAAGAGAGTGAGATGCCAGCTCCTTTCATTCAGTCAGTAGCTTCAAACATTTCTGGTATATGAAAAACATGTTTTTCAATGGCAAAAATCAATGAATATTGTAAATGCACAAACAGTAATTTCTCCGCATTGCAAGGCGCAATTCTGAAATTTTTTGCTTTTTCCTGCTCCTCTTAGCATGATAAAGAAGATTCAAAGAGAGTGAGATGCCAGATCCTTTCCTTCAGTCAGTAGCTTCAATCATTTCTGGACATTTTTCAATGGCAAAAATCAATGAATATTGTAAATGCACAAACAGTAATTTCTCCGCATTGCAAGGTGCAATTCTGAAATTTTTTGCTTTTTCCTGCTCCTCTTAGCATGATAAAGAAGATTCAAAGAGAGTGAGATGCCAGCTCCTTTCATTCAGTCAGTAGCTTCAATCATTTCTGGACGTTTTTCAATGGCAAAAATCAATGAATATTGTAAATGCACAAACAGTAATTTCTCCGCATTGCAAGGTGCAATTCTGAAATTTTTTGCTTTTTCCTGCTCCTCTTAGCATGATAAAGAAGATTCAAAGAGAGTGAGATGCCAGCTCCTTTCATTCAGTCAGTAGCTTCAATCATTTCTGGACGTTTTTCAATGGCAAAAATCAATGAATATTGTAAATGCACAAACAGTAATTTCTCCGCATTGCAAGGTGCAATTCTGAAATTTCTTGCTTTTTCCTGCTCCTCTTAGCATGATAAAGAAGATTCAAAGAGAGTGAGATGCCAGATCCTTTCCTTCAGTCAGTAGCTTCAATCATTTCTGGTATATGAATAACATGATGTTTTTCAATGGCAAAAATCAATGAATTTTGTAAATGCACAAACAGTAATTTCTCCGCATTGCAAGGCGCAATTCTGAAATTTTTTGCTTTTTCCTGCTCCTCTTAGCATGATAAAGAAGATTCAAAGAGAGTGAGATGCCAGCTCCTTTCATTCAGTCAGTAGCTTCAATCATTTCTGGACATTTTTCAATGGCAAAAATCAATGAATATTGTAAATGCACAAACAGTAATTTCTCCGCATTGCAAGGTGCAATTCTGAAATTTTTTGCTTTTTCCTGCTCCTCTTAGCATGATAAAGAAGATTCAAAGAGAGTGAGATGCCAGCTCCTTTCATTCAGTCAGTAGCTTCAATCATTTCTGGACGTTTTTCAATGGCAAAAATCAATGAATATTGTAAATGCACAAACAGTAATTTCTCCGCATTGCAAGGTGCAATTCTGAAATTTTTTGCTTTTTCCTGCTCCTCTTAGCATGATAAAGAAGATTCAAAGAGAGTGAGATGCCAGCTCCTTTCATTCAGTCAGTAGCTTCAATCATTTCTGGACGTTTTTCAATGGCAAAAATCAATGAATATTGTAAATGCACAAACAGTAATTTCTCCGCATTGCAATGTGCAATTCTGAAATTTTTTGCTTTTTCCTGCTCCTCTTAGCATGATAAAGAAGATTCAAAGAGAGTGAGATGCCAGCTCCTTTCATTCAGTCAGTAGCTTCAATCATTTCTGGACATTTTTCAATGGCAAAAATCAATGAATATTGTAAATGCACAAACAGTAATTTCTCCGCATTGCAAGGTGCAATTCTGAAATTTTTTGCTTTTTCCTGCTCCTCTTAGCATGATAAAGAAGATTCAAAGAGAGTGAGATGCCAGCTCCTTTCATTCAGTCAGTAGCTTCAATCATTTCTGGACGTTTTTCAATGACAAAAATCAATGAATATTGTAAATGCACAAACAGTAATTTCTCTGCATTGCAAGGTGCAATTCTGAAATTTTTTGCTTTTTCCTGCTCCTCTTAGCATGATAAAGAAGATTCAAAGAGAGTGAGATGCCCGCTCCTTTCATTCAGTCAGTAGCTTCAATCATTTCTGGACGTTTTTCAATGGCAAAAATCATTGAATATTGTAAATGCACAAACAGTAATTTCTCCGCATTGCAAGGTGCAATTCTGAAATTTTTTACTTTTTCCTGCTCCTCTTAGCATGATAAAGAAGATTCAAAGAGAGTGAGATGCCAGCTCCTTTCATTCAGTCAGTAGCTTCAATCATTTCTGGTATATGAATAACATGATGTTTTTCAATCGCAAAAATCAATGAATATTGTAAATGCACAAACAGTAATTTCTCCGCATTGCAAGGTGCAATTCTGAAATTTTTTGCTTTTTCCTGCTCCTCTTAGCATGATAAAGAAGATTCAAAGAGAGTGAGATGCCAGCTCCTTTCATTCAGTCAGTAGCTTCAATCATTTCTGGACGTTTTTCAATGGCAAAAATCAATGAATATTGTAAATGCACAAACAGTAATTTCTCCGCATTGCAAGGTGCAATTCTGAAATTTTTTGCTTTTTCCTGCTCCTCTTAGCATGATAAAGAAGATTCAAAGAGAGTGAGATGCCAGATCCTTTCCTTCAGTCAGTAGCTTCAATCATTTCTGGTATATGAATAACATGATGTTTTTCAATGGCAAAAATCAATGAATTTTGTAAATGCACAAACAGTAATTTCTCCGCATTGCAAGGCACAATTCTGAAATTTTTTGCTTTTTCCTGCTCCTCTTAGCATGATAAAGAAGATTCAAAGAGAGTGAGATGCTAGCTCCTTTCATTCAGTCAGTAGCTTCAATCATTTCTGGACATTTTTCAATGGCAAAAATCAATGAATATTGTAAATGCACAAACAGTAATTTCTCCGCATTGCAAGGTGCAATTCTGAAATTTTTTGCTTTTTCCTGCTCCTCTTAGCATGATAAAGAAGATTCAAAGAGAGTGAGATGCCAGCTCCTTTCATTCAGTCAGTAGCTTCAATCATTTCTGGACGTTTTTCAATGGCAAAAATCAATGAATATTGTAAATGCACAAACAGTAATTTCTCCGCATTGCAAGGTGCAATTCTGAAATTTTTTGCTTTTTCCTGCTCCTCTTAGCATGATAAAGAAGATTCAAAGAGAGTGAGATGCCAGCTCCTTTCATTCAGTCAGTAGCTTCAATCATTTCTGGACGTTTTTCAATGGCAAAAATCAATGAATATTGTAAATGCACAAACAGTAATTTCTCCGCATTGCAAGGTGCAATTCTGAAATTTTTTGCTTTTTCCTGCTCCTCTTAGCATGATAAAGAAGATTCAAAGAGAGTGAGATGCCAGATCCTTTCCTTCAGTCAGTAGCTTCAATCATTTCTGGTATATGAATAACATGATGTTTTTCAATGGCAAAAATCAATGAATTTTGTAAATGCACAAACAGTAATTTCTCCGCATTGCAAGGCGCAATTCTGAAATTTTTTGCTTTTTCCTGCTCCTCTTAGCATGATAAAGAAGATTCAAAGAGAGTGAGATGCCAGCTCCTTTCATTCAGTCAGTAGCTTCAATCATTTCTGGACATTTTTCAATGGCAAAAATCAATGAATATTGTAAATGCACAAACAGTAATTTCTCCGCATTGCAAGGTGCAATTCTGAATTTTTTTGCTTTTTCCTGCTCCTCTTAGCATGATAAAGAAGATTCAAAGAGAGTGAGATGCCAGCTCCTTTCATTCAGTCAGTAGCTTCAATCATTTCTGGACGTTTTTCAATGGCAAAAATCAATGAATATTGTAAATGCACAAACAGTAATTTCTCCGCATTGCAATGTGCAATTCTGAAATTTTTTGCTTTTTCCTGCTCCTCTTAGCATGATAAAGAAGATTCAAAGAGAGTGAGATGCCAGCTCCTTTCATTCAGTCAGTAGCTTCAATCATTTCTGGACGTTTTTCAATGACAAAAATCAATGAATATTGTAAATGCACAAACAGTAATTTCTCTGCATTGCAAGGTGCAATTCTGAAATTTTTTGCTTTTTCCTGCTCCTCTTAGCATGATAAAGAAGATTCAAAGAGAGTGAGATGCCAGATCCTTTCCTTCAGTCAGTAGCTTCAATCATTTCTGGTATATGAATAACATGATGTTTTTCAATGGCAAAAATCAATGAATTTTGTAAATGCACAAACAGTAATTTCTCCGCATTGCAAGGCGCAATTCTGAAATTTTTTGCTTTTTCCTGCTCCTCTTAGCATGATAAAGAAGATTCAAAGAGAGTGAGATGCCAGCTCCTTTCATTCAGTCAGTAGCTTCAATCATTTCTGGACATTTTTCAATGGCAAAAATCAATGAATATTGTAAATGCACAAACAGTAATTTCTCCGCATTGCAAGGTGCAATTCTGAAATTTTTTGCTTTTTCCTGCTCCTCTTAGCATGATAAAGAAGATTCAAAGAGAGTGAGATGCCAGCTCCTTTCATTCAGTCAGTAGCTTCAATCATTTCTGGACGTTTTTCAATGGCAAAAATCAATGAATATTGTAAATGCACAAACAGTAATTTCTCCGCATTGCAAGGTGCAATTCTGAAATTTTTTGCTTTTTCCTGCTCCTCTTAGCATGATAAAGAAGATTCAAAGAGAGTGAAATGCCAGCTCCTTTCATTCAGTCAGTAGCTTCAATCATTTCTGGACGTTTTTCAATGGCAAAAATCAATGAATATTGTAAATGCACAAACAGTAATTTCTCCGCATTGCAAGGTGCAATTCTGAAATTTTTTGCTTTTTCCTGCTCCTCTTAGCATGATAAAGAAGATTCAAAGAGAGTGAGATGCCAGATCCTTTCCTTCAGTCAGTAGCTTCAATCATTTCTGGTATATGAATAACATGATGTTTTTCAATGGCAAAAATCAATGAATTTTGTAAATGCACAAACAGTAATTTCTCCGCATTGCAAGGCGCAATTCTGAAATTTTTTGCTTTTTCCTGCTCCTCTTAGCATGATAAAGAAGATTCAAAGAGAGTGAGATGCCAGCTCCTTTCATTCAGTCAGTAGCTTCAATCATTTCTGGACATTTTTCAATGGCAAAAATCAATGAATATTGTAAATGCACAAACAGTAATTTCTCCGCATTGCAAGGTGCAATTCTGAAATTTTTTGCTTTTTCCTGCTCCTCTTAGCATGATAAAGAAGATTCAAAGAGAGTGAGATGCCAGCTCCTTTCATTCAGTCAGTAGCTTCAAACATTTCTGGTATATGAAAAACATGTTTTTCAATGGCAAAAATCAATGAATATTGTAAATGCACAAACAGTAATATCTCCACATTGCAAGGTGCAATTCTGAAATTTTTTGCTTTTTCCTGCTAATCCTAGCATGATAAAGAAGATTCAGAGAGTGAGATGCCAGCTCCTTTCATTCAGTCAGTAGCTTCAAACATTTCTGGTATATGAAAAACATGTTTTTCAATGGCAAAAATCAATGAATATTGTAAATGCACAAACAGTAATATCTCCACATTGCACGGTGCAATTCTGAAATTTTTAGCTTTTTCCTGTTAATCCTAGCATGATAAAGAAGATTCAAAGAGAGTGAGATGCCAGCTCCTTTCATTCAGTCAGTAGCTTCAAACATTTCTGGTATATGAAAAACATGTTTTTCAATGGCAAAAATCAATGAATATTGTAAATGCACAAACAGTAATATCTCCACATTGCAAGGTGCAATTCTGAAATTTTTTGCTTTTTCCTGTTAATCCTAGCATGATAAAGAAGATTCAAAGAGAGTGAGATGCCAGCTCCTTTCATTCAGTCAGTAGCTTCAAACATTTCTGGTATATGAAAAACATGTTTTTCAATGGCAAAAATCAATGAATATTGTAAATGCACAAACAGTAATATCTCCACATTGCAAGGTGCAATTCTGAAATTTTTTGCTTTTTCCTGCTAATCCTAGCATGATAAAGAAGATTCAAAGAGAGTGAGATGCCAGCTCCTTTCATTCAGTCAGTAGCTTCAAACATTTCTGGTATATGAAAAACATGTTTTTCAATGGCAAAAATCAATGAATATTGTAAATGCACAAACAGTAATATCTCCACATTGCAAGGTGCAATTCTGAAATTTTTTGCTTTTTCCTGCTAATCCTAGCATGATAAAGAAGATTCAAAGAGAGTGAGATGCCAGCTCCTTTCATTCAGTCAGTAGCTTCAAACATTTCTGGTATATGAAAAACATGTTTTTCAATGGCAAAAATCAATGAATATTGTAAATGCACAAACAGTAATATCTCCACATTGCACGGTGCAATTCTGAAATTTTTAGCTTTTTCCTGTTAATCCTAGCATGATAAAGAAGATTCAAAGAGAGTGAGATGCCAGCTCCTTTCATTCAGTCAGTAGCTTCAAACATTTCTGGTATATGAAAAACATGTTTTTCAATGGCAAAAATCAATGAATATTGTAAATGCACAAACAGTAATATCTCCACATTGCAAGGTGCAATTCTGAAATTTTTTGCTTTTTCCTGTTAATCCTAGCATGATAAAGAAGATTCAAAGAGAGTGAGATGCCAGCTCCTTTCATTCAGTCAGTAGCTTCAAACATTTCTGGTATATGAAAAACATGTTTTTCAATGGCAAAAATCAATGAATATTGTAAATGCACAAACAGTAATATCTCCACATTGCACGGTGCAATTCTGAAATTTTTAGCTTTTTCCTGTTAATCCTAGCATGATAAAGAAGATTCAAAGAGAGTGAGATGCCAGCTCCTTTCATTCAGTCAGTAGCTTCAAACATTTCTGGTATATGAAAAACATGTTTTTCAATGGCAAAAATCAATGAATATTGTAAATGCACAAACAGTAATATCTCCACATTGCAAGGTGCAATTCTGAAATTTTTTGCTTTTTCCTGTTAATCCTAGCATGATAAAGAAGATTCAAAGAGAGTGAGATGCCAGCTCCTTTCATTCAGTCAGTAGCTTCAAACATTTCTGGTATATGAAAAACATGTTTTTCAATGGCAAAAATCAATGAATATTGTAAATGCACAAACAGTAATATCTCCACATTGCAAGGTGCAATTCTGAAATTTTTTGCTTTTTCCTGCTAATCCTAGCATGATAAAGAAGATTCAAAGAGAGTGAGATGCCAGCTCCTTTCATTCAGTCAGTAGCTTCAAACATTTCTGGTATATGAAAAACATGTTTTTCAATGGCAAAAATCAATGAATATTGTAAATGCACAAACAGTAATATCTCCACATTGCACGGTGCAATTCTGAAATTTTTAGCTTTTTCCTGTTAATCCTAGCATGATAAAGAAGATTCAAAGAGAGTGAGATGCCAGCTCCTTTCATTCAGTCAGTAGCTTCAAACATTTCTGGTATATGAAAAACATGTTTTTCAATGGCAAAAATCAATGAATATTGTAAATGCACAAACAGTAATATCTCCACATTGCAAGGTGCAATTCTGAAATTTTTTGCTTTTTCCTGCTAATCCTAGCATGATAAAGAAGATTCAAAGAGAGTGAGATGCCAGCTCCTTTCATTCAGTCAGTAGCTTCAAACATTTCTGGTATATGAAAAACATGTTTTTCAATGGCAAAAATCAATGAATATTGTAAATGCACAAACAGTAATATCTCCACATTGCACGGTGCAATTCTGAAATTTTTAGCTTTTTCCTGTTAATCCTAGCATGATAAAGAAGATTCAAAGAGAGTGAGATGCCAGCTCCTTTCATTCAGTCAGTAGCTTCAAACATTTCTGGTATATGAAAAACATGTTTTTCAATGGCAAAAATTAATGAATATTGTAAATGCACAAACAGTAATATCTCCACATTGCAAGGTGCAATTCTGAAATTTTTTGCTTTTTCCTGTTAATCCTAGCATGATAAAGAAGATTCAAAGAGAGTGAGATGCCAGCTCCTTTCATTCAGTCAGTAGCTTCAAACATTTCTGGTATATGAAAAACATGTTTTTCAATGGCAAAAATCAATGAATATTGTAAATGCACAAACAGTAATATCTCCACATTGCAAGGTGCAATTCTGAAATTTTTTGCTTTTTCCTGCTAATCCTAGCATGATAAAGAAGATTCAAAGAGAGTGAGATGCCAGCTCCTTTCATTCAGTCAGTAGCTTCAAACATTTCTGGTATATGAAAAACATGTTTTTCAATGGCAAAAATCAATGAATATTGTAAATGCACAAACAGTAATATCTCCACATTGCAAGGTGCAATTCTGAAATTTTTTGCTTTTTCCTGCTAATCCTAGCATGATAAAGAAGATTCAAAGAGAGTGAGATGCCAGCTCCTTTCATTCAGTCAGTAGCTTCAAACATTTCTGGTATATGAAAAACATGTTTTTCAATGGCAAAAATCAATGAATATTGTAAATGCACAAACAGTAATATCTCCACATTGCACGGTGCAATTCTGAAATTTTTAGCTTTTTCCTGTTAATCCTAGCATGATAAAGAAGATTCAAAGAGAGTGAGATGCCAGCTCCTTTCATTCAGTCAGTAGCTTCAAACATTTCTGGTATATGAAAAACATGTTTTTCAATGGCAAAAATCAATGAATATTGTAAATGCACAAACAGTAATATCTCCACATTGCAAGGTGCAATTCTGAAATTTTTTGCTTTTTCCTGCTAATCCTAGCATGATAAAGAAGATTCAAAGAGAGTGAGATGCCAGCTCCTTTCATTCAGTCAGTAGCTTCAAACATTTCTGGTATATGAAAAACATGTTTTTCAATGGCAAAAATCAATGAATATTGTAAATGCACAAACAGTAATATCTCCACATTGCACGGTGCAATTCTGAAATTTTTAGCTTTTTCCTGTTAATCCTAGCATGATAAAGAAGATTCAAAGAGAGTGAGATGCCAGCTCCTTTCATTCAGTCAGTAGCTTCAAACATTTCTGGTATATGAAAAACATGTTTTTCAATGGCAAAAATCAATGAATATTGTAAATGCACAAACAGTAATATCTCCACATTGCAAGGTGCAATTCTGAAATTTTTTGCTTTTTCCTGCTAATCCTAGCATGATAAAGAAGATTCAAAGAGAGTGAGATGCCAGCTCCTTTCATTCAGTCAGTAGCTTCAAACATTTCTGGTATATGAAAAACATGTTTTTCAATGGCAAAAATCAATGAATATTGTAAATGCACAAACAGTAATATCTCCACATTGCACGGTGCAATTCTGAAATTTTTAGCTTTTTCCTGTTAATCCTAGCATGATAAAGAAGATTCAAAGAGAGTGAGATGCCAGCTCCTTTCATTCAGTCAGTAGCTTCAAACATTTCTGGTATATGAAAAACATGTTTTTCAATGGCAAAAATCAATGAATATTGTAAATGCACAAACAGTAATATCTCCACATTGCAAGGTGCAATTCTGAAATTTTTTGCTTTTTCCTGTTAATCCTAGCATGATAAAGAAGATTCAAAGAGAGTGAGATGCCAGCTCCTTTCATTCAGTCAGTAGCTTCAAACATTTCTGGTATATGAAAAACATGTTTTTCAATGGCAAAAATCAATGAATATTGTAAATGCACAAACAGTAATATCTCCACATTGCAAGGTGCAATTCTGAAATTTTTTGCTTTTTCCTGCTAATCCTAGCATGATAAAGAAGATTCAAAGAGAGTGAGATGCCAGCTCCTTTCATTCAGTCAGTAGCTTCAAACATTTCTGGTATATGAAAAACATGTTTTTCAATGGCAAAAATCAATGAATATTGTAAATGCACAAACAGTAATATCTCCACATTGCACGGTGCAATTCTGAAATTTTTAGCTTTTTCCTGTTAATCCTAGCATGATAAAGAAGATTCAAAGAGAGTGAGATGCCAGCTCCTTTCATTCAGTCAGTAGCTTCAAACATTTCTGGTATATGAAAAACATGTTTTTCAATGGCAAAAATCAATGAATATTGTAAATGCACAAACAGTAATATCTCCACATTGCAAGGTGCAATTCTGAAATTTTTTGCTTTTTCCTGCTAATCCTAGCATGATAAAGAAGATTCAAAGAGAGTGAGATGCCAGCTCCTTTCATTCAGTCAGTAGCTTCAAACATTTCTGGTATATGAAAAACATGTTTTTCAATGGCAAAAATCAATGAATATTGTAAATGCACAAACAGTAATTTCTCCGCATTGCAAGGCGCAATTCTGAAATTTTTTGCTTTTTCCTGCTCCTCTTAGCATGATAAAGAAGATTCAAAGAGAGTGAGATGCCAGATCCTTTCCTTCAGTCAGTAGCTTCAATCATTTCTGGACATTTTTCAATGGCAAAAATCAATGAATATTGTAAATGCACAAACAGTAATTTCTCCGCATTGCAAGGTGCAATTCTGAAATTTTTTGCTTTTTCCTGCTCCTCTTAGCATGATAAAGAAGATTCAAAGAGAGTGAGATGCCAGCTCCTTTCATTCAGTCAGTAGCTTCAATCATTTCTGGACGTTTTTCAATGGCAAAAATCAATGAATATTGTAAATGCACAAACAGTAATTTCTCCGCATTGCAAGGTGCAATTCTGAAATTTTTTGCTTTTTCCTGCTCCTCTTAGCATGATAAAGAAGATTCAAAGAGAGTGAGATGCCAGCTCCTTTCATTCAGTCAGTAGCTTCAATCATTTCTGGACGTTTTTCAATGGCAAAAATCAATGAATATTGTAAATGCACAAACAGTAATTTCTCCGCATTGCAAGGTGCAATTCTGAAATTTCTTGCTTTTTCCTGCTCCTCTTAGCATGATAAAGAAGATTCAAAGAGAGTGAGATGCCAGATCCTTTCCTTCAGTCAGTAGCTTCAATCATTTCTGGTATATGAATAACATGATGTTTTTCAATGGCAAAAATCAATGAATTTTGTAAATGCACAAACAGTAATTTCTCCGCATTGCAAGGCGCAATTCTGAAATTTTTTGCTTTTTCCTGCTCCTCTTAGCATGATAAAGAAGATTCAAAGAGAGTGAGATGCCAGCTCCTTTCATTCAGTCAGTAGCTTCAATCATTTCTGGACATTTTTCAATGGCAAAAATCAATGAATATTGTAAATGCACAAACAGTAATTTCTCCGCATTGCAAGGTGCAATTCTGAAATTTTTTGCTTTTTCCTGCTCCTCTTAGCATGATAAAGAAGATTCAAAGAGAGTGAGATGCCAGCTCCTTTCATTCAGTCAGTAGCTTCAATCATTTCTGGACGTTTTTCAATGGCAAAAATCAATGAATATTGTAAATGCACAAACAGTAATTTCTCCGCATTGCAAGGTGCAATTCTGAAATTTTTTGCTTTTTCCTGCTCCTCTTAGCATGATAAAGAAGATTCAAAGAGAGTGAGATGCCAGCTCCTTTCATTCAGTCAGTAGCTTCAATCATTTCTGGACGTTTTTCAATGGCAAAAATCAATGAATATTGTAAATGCACAAACAGTAATTTCTCCGCATTGCAATGTGCAATTCTGAAATTTTTTGCTTTTTCCTGCTCCTCTTAGCATGATAAAGAAGATTCAAAGAGAGTGAGATGCCAGCTCCTTTCATTCAGTCAGTAGCTTCAATCATTTCTGGACATTTTTCAATGGCAAAAATCAATGAATATTGTAAATGCACAAACAGTAATTTCTCCGCATTGCAAGGTGCAATTCTGAAATTTTTTGCTTTTTCCTGCTCCTCTTAGCATGATAAAGAAGATTCAAAGAGAGTGAGATGCCAGCTCCTTTCATTCAGTCAGTAGCTTCAATCATTTCTGGACGTTTTTCAATGACAAAAATCAATGAATATTGTAAATGCACAAACAGTAATTTCTCTGCATTGCAAGGTGCAATTCTGAAATTTTTTGCTTTTTCCTGCTCCTCTTAGCATGATAAAGAAGATTCAAAGAGAGTGAGATGCCCGCTCCTTTCATTCAGTCAGTAGCTTCAATCATTTCTGGACGTTTTTCAATGGCAAAAATCATTGAATATTGTAAATGCACAAACAGTAATTTCTCCGCATTGCAAGGTGCAATTCTGAAATTTTTTACTTTTTCCTGCTCCTCTTAGCATGATAAAGAAGATTCAAAGAGAGTGAGATGCCAGCTCCTTTCATTCAGTCAGTAGCTTCAATCATTTCTGGTATATGAATAACATGATGTTTTTCAATCGCAAAAATCAATGAATATTGTAAATGCACAAACAGTAATTTCTCCGCATTGCAAGGTGCAATTCTGAAATTTTTTGCTTTTTCCTGCTCCTCTTAGCATGATAAAGAAGATTCAAAGAGAGTGAGATGCCAGCTCCTTTCATTCAGTCAGTAGCTTCAATCATTTCTGGACGTTTTTCAATGGCAAAAATCAATGAATATTGTAAATGCACAAACAGTAATTTCTCCGCATTGCAAGGTGCAATTCTGAAATTTTTTGCTTTTTCCTGCTCCTCTTAGCATGATAAAGAAGATTCAAAGAGAGTGAGATGCCAGATCCTTTCCTTCAGTCAGTAGCTTCAATCATTTCTGGTATATGAATAACATGATGTTTTTCAATGGCAAAAATCAATGAATTTTGTAAATGCACAAACAGTAATTTCTCCGCATTGCAAGGCACAATTCTGAAATTTTTTGCTTTTTCCTGCTCCTCTTAGCATGATAAAGAAGATTCAAAGAGAGTGAGATGCTAGCTCCTTTCATTCAGTCAGTAGCTTCAATCATTTCTGGACATTTTTCAATGGCAAAAATCAATGAATATTGTAAATGCACAAACAGTAATTTCTCCGCATTGCAAGGTGCAATTCTGAAATTTTTTGCTTTTTCCTGCTCCTCTTAGCATGATAAAGAAGATTCAAAGAGAGTGAGATGCCAGCTCCTTTCATTCAGTCAGTAGCTTCAATCATTTCTGGACGTTTTTCAATGGCAAAAATCAATGAATATTGTAAATGCACAAACAGTAATTTCTCCGCATTGCAAGGTGCAATTCTGAAATTTTTTGCTTTTTCCTGCTCCTCTTAGCATGATAAAGAAGATTCAAAGAGAGTGAGATGCCAGCTCCTTTCATTCAGTCAGTAGCTTCAATCATTTCTGGACGTTTTTCAATGGCAAAAATCAATGAATATTGTAAATGCACAAACAGTAATTTCTCCGCATTGCAAGGTGCAATTCTGAAATTTTTTGCTTTTTCCTGCTCCTCTTAGCATGATAAAGAAGATTCAAAGAGAGTGAGATGCCAGATCCTTTCCTTCAGTCAGTAGCTTCAATCATTTCTGGTATATGAATAACATGATGTTTTTCAATGGCAAAAATCAATGAATTTTGTAAATGCACAAACAGTAATTTCTCCGCATTGCAAGGCGCAATTCTGAAATTTTTTGCTTTTTCCTGCTCCTCTTAGCATGATAAAGAAGATTCAAAGAGAGTGAGATGCCAGCTCCTTTCATTCAGTCAGTAGCTTCAATCATTTCTGGACATTTTTCAATGGCAAAAATCAATGAATATTGTAAATGCACAAACAGTAATTTCTCCGCATTGCAAGGTGCAATTCTGAATTTTTTTGCTTTTTCCTGCTCCTCTTAGCATGATAAAGAAGATTCAAAGAGAGTGAGATGCCAGCTCCTTTCATTCAGTCAGTAGCTTCAATCATTTCTGGACGTTTTTCAATGGCAAAAATCAATGAATATTGTAAATGCACAAACAGTAATTTCTCCGCATTGCAAGGTGCAATTCTGAAATTTTTTGCTTTTTCCTGCTCCTCTTAGCATGATAAAGAAGATTCAAAGAGAGTGAGATGCCAGCTCCTTTCATTCAGTCAGTAGCTTCAATCATTTCTGGATGTTTTTCAATGGCAAAAATCAATGAATATTGTAAATGCACAAACAGTAATTTCTCCGCATTGCAATGTGCAATTCTGAAATTTTTTGCTTTTTCCTGCTCCTCTTAGCATGATAAAGAAGATTCAAAGAGAGTGAGATGCCAGCTCCTTTCATTCAGTCAGTAGCTTCAATCATTTCTGGACATTTTTCAATGGCAAAAATCAATGAATATTGTAAATGCACAAACACTAATTTCTCCGCATTGCAAGGTGCAATTCTGAAATTTTTTGCTTTTTCCTGCTCCTCTTAGCATGATAAAGAAGATTCAAAGAGAGTGAGATGCCAGCTCCTTTCATTCAGTCAGTAGCTTCAATCATTTCTGGACGTTTTTCAATGACAAAAATCAATGAATATTGTAAATGCACAAACAGTAATTTCTCTGCATTGCAAGGTGCAATTCTGAAATTTTTTGCTTTTTCCTGCTCCTCTTAGCATGATAAAGAAGATTCAAAGAGAGTGAGATGCCAGATCCTTTCCTTCAGTCAGTAGCTTCAATCATTTCTGGTATATGAATAACATGATGTTTTTCAATGGCAAAAATCAATGAATTTTGTAAATGCACAAACAGTAATTTCTCCGCATTGCAAGGCGCAATTCTGAAATTTTTTGCTTTTTCATGCTCCTCTTAGCATGATAAAGAAGATTCAAAGAGAGTGAGATGCCAGCTCCTTTCATTCAGTCAGTAGCTTCAATCATTTCTGGACATTTTTCAATGGCAAAAATCAATGAATATTGTAAATGCACAAACAGTAATTTCTCCGCATTGCAAGGTGCAATTCTGAAATTTTTTGCTTTTTCCTGCTCCTCTTAGCATGATAAAGAAGATTCAAAGAGAGTGAGATGCCAGCTCCTTTCATTCAGTCAGTAGCTTCAATCATTTCTGGACGTTTTTCAATGGCAAAAATCAATGAATATTGTAAATGCACAAACAGTAATTTCTCCGCATTGCAAGGTGCAATTCTGAAATTTTTTGCTTTTTCCTGCTCCTCTTAGCATGATAAAGAAGATTCAAAGAGAGTGAAATGCCAGCTCCTTTCATTCAGTCAGTAGCTTCAATCATTTCTGGACGTTTTTCAATGGCAAAAATCAATGAATATTGTAAATGCACAAACAGTAATTTCTCCGCATTGCAAGGTGCAATTCTGAAATTTTTTGCTTTTTCCTGCTCCTCTTAGCATGATAAAGAAGATTCAAAGAGAGTGAGATGCCAGATCCTTTCCTTCAGTCAGTAGCTTCAATCATTTCTGGTATATGAATAACATGATGTTTTTCAATGGCAAAAATCAATGAATTTTGTAAATGCACAAACAGTAATTTCTCCGCATTGCAAGGCGCAATTCTGAAATTTTTTGCTTTTTCCTGCTCCTCTTAGCATGATAAAGAAGATTCAAAGAGAGTGAGATGCCAGCTCCTTTCATTCAGTCAGTAGCTTCAATCATTTCTGGACATTTTTCAATGGCAAAAATCAATGAATATTGTAAATGCACAAACAGTAATTTCTCCGCATTGCAAGGTGCAATTCTGAAATTTTTTGCTTTTTCCTGCTCCTCTTAGCATGATAAAGAAGATTCAAAGAGAGTGAGATGCCAGCTCCTTTCATTCAGTCAGTAGCTTCAATCATTTCTGGACGTTTTTCAATGGCAAAAATCAATGAATATTGTAAATGCACAAACAGTAATTTCTCCGCATTGCAAGGTGCAATTCTGAAATTTTTTGCTTTTTCCTGCTCCTCTTAGCATGATAAAGAAGATTCAAAGAGAGTGAGATGCCAGCTCCTTTCATTCAGTCAGTAGCTTCAATCATTTCTGGACGTTTTTCAATGGCAAAAATCAATGAATATTGTAAATGCACAAACAGTAATTTCTCCGCATTGCAATGTGCAATTCTGAAATTTTTTGCTTTTTCCTGCTCCTCTTAGCATGATAAAGAAGATTCAAAGAGATTGAGATGCCAGCTCCTTTCATTCAGTCAGTAGCTTCAAACATTTCTGGTACATGAATAACATGATGTTTTTCAATGGCAAAAATCAATGAATATTGTAAATGCACAAACAGTAATTTCTCCGCATTGCAAGGTGCAATTCTGAAATTTTTTGCTTTTTCCTGCTCCTCTTAGCATGATAAAGAAGATTCAAAGAGAGTGAGATGCCAGCTCCTTTCGTTCAGTCAGTAGCTTCAATCATTTCTGGACGTTTTTCAATGGCAAAAATCATTGAATATTATAAATGCACAAACAGTAATTTCTCCGCATTGCAAGGTGCAATTCTGAAATTTTTTACTTTTTCCTGCTCCTCTTAGCATGATAAAGAAGATTCAAAGAGAGTGAGATGCCAGCTCCTTTCATTCAGTCAGTAGCTTCAATCATTTCTGGTATATGAATAACATGATGTTTTTCAATGGCAAAAATCAATGAATATTGTAAATTCACAAACAGTAATTTCTCCGCATTGCAAGGTGCAATTCTGAAATTTTTTGCTTTTTCCTGCTCCTCTTAGCATGATAAAGAAAATTCAAAGAGAGTGAGATGCCAGCTCCTTTCATTCAGTCAGTAGCTTCAATCATTTCTGGACGTTTTTCAATGGCAAAAATCAATGAATATTGTAAATGCACAAACAGTAATTTCTCCGCATTGCAAGGTGCAATTCTGAAATTTTTTGCTTTTTCCTGCTCCTCTTAGCATGATAAACAAGATTCAAAGAGAGTGAGATGCCAGCTCATTTCATTCAGCCAGTAGCTTCAATCATTTCTGGACGTTTTTCAATGGCAAAAATCATTGAATATTGTAAATGCACAAACAGTAATTTCTCCGCATTGCAAGGTGCAATTCTGAAATTTTTTGCTTTTTCCTGCTCCTCTTAGCATGATAAAGAAGATTCAAAGAGAGTGAGATGCCAGATCCTTTCCTTCAGTCAGTAGCTTCAATCATTTCTGGTATATGAATAACATGATGTTTTTCAATGGCAAAAATCAATGAATTTTGTAAATGCACAAACAGTAATTTCTCCGCATTGCAAGGCGCAATTCTGAAATTTTTTGCTTTTTTCTGCTCCTCTTAGCATGATAAAGAAGATTCAGAGAGTGAGATGCCAGCTCCTTTCATTCAGTCAGTAGCTTCAATCATTTCTGGACGTTTTTCAATGGCAAAAATCAATGAATATTGTAAATGCACAAACAGTAATTTCTCCGCATTGCAAGGTGCAATTCTGAAATTTTTTGCTTTTTCCTGCTCCTCTTAGCATGATAAAGAAGATTCAAAGAGAGTGAGATGCCAGCTCCTTTCATTCAGTCAGTACCTTCAATCATTTCTGGACGTTTTTCAATGGCAAAAATCAATGAATATTGTAAATGCACAAACAGTAATTTCTCCGCATTGCAAGGTGCAATTCTGAAATTTTTTGCTTTTTCCTGCTCCTCTTAGCATGATAAAGAAGATTCAAAGAGAGTGAGATGCCAGCTCCTTTCATTCAGTCAGTAGCTTCAATCATTTCTGGACGTTTTTCAATGGCAAAAATCAATGAATATTGTAAATGCACAAACTGTAATTTCTCCGCATTGCAAGGTGCAATTCTGAAATTTTTTGCTTTTTCCTGCTCCTCTTAGCATGATAAAGAAGATTCAAAGAGAGTGAGATGCCAGCTCCTTTCATTCAGTCAGTAGCTTCAATCATTTCTGGTATATGAATAACATGATGTTTTTCAATAGCAAAAATCAATGAATATTGTAAATGCACAAACAGTAATTTCTCCGCATTGCAAGGTGCAATTCTGAAATTTTTTGCTTTTTCCTGCTCCTCTTAGCATGATAAAGAAGATTCAAAGAGAGTGAGATGCCAGCTCCTTTCATTCAGTCAGTAGCTTCAATCATTTCTGGACGTTTTTCAATGGCAAAAATCAATGAATATTGTAAATGCACAAACAGTAATTTCTCCGCATTGCAAGGTGCAATTCTGAAATTTTTTGCTTTTTCCTGCTCCTCTAAGCATGATAAAGAAGATTCAAAGAGAGTGAGATGCCAGATCCTTTCCTTCAGTCAGTAGCTTCAATCATTTCTGGTATATGAATAACATGATGTTTTTCAATGGCAAAAATCAATGAATTTTGTAAATGCACAAACAGTAATTTCTCCGCATTGCAAGGCGCAATTCTGAAATTTTTTGCTTTTTCCTGCTCCTCTTAGCATGATAAAGAAGATTCAAAGAGAGTGAGATGCCAGCTCCTTTCATTCAGTCAGTAGCTTCAATCATTTCTGGACATTTTTCAATGGCAAAAATCAATGAATATTGTAAATGCACAAACAGTAATTTCTCCGCATTGCAAGGTGCAATTCTGAAATTTTTTGCTTTTTCCTGCTCCTCTTAGCATGATAAAGAAGATTCAAAGAGAGTGAGATGCCAGCTCCTTTCATTCAGTCAGTAGCTTCAATCATTTCTGGACGTTTTTCAATGGCAAAAATCAATGAATATTGTAAATGCACAAACAGTAATTTCTCCGCATTGCAAGGTGCAATTCTGAAATTTTTTGCTTTTTCCTGCTCCTCTTAGCATGATAAAGAAGATTCAAAGAGAGTGAGATGCCAGCTCCTTTCATTCAGTCAGTACCTTCAATCATTTCTGGACGTTTTTCAATGGCAAAAATCAATGAATATTGTAAATGCACAAACAGTAATTTCTCCGCATTGCAAGGTGCAATTCTGAAATTTTTTGCTTTCTCCTGCTCCTCTTAGCATGATAAAGAAGATTCAAAGAGAGTGAGATGCCAGCTCCTTTCATTCAGTCAGTAGCTTCAATCATTTCTGGACGTTTTTCAATGGCAAAAATCAATGAATATTGTAAATGCACAAACTGTAATTTCTCCGCATTGCAAGGTGCAATTCAGAAATTTTTTGCTTTTTCCTGCTCCTCTTAGCATGATAAAGAAGATTCAAAGAGAGTGAGATGCCAGCTCCTTTCATTCAGTCAGTAGCTTCAATCATTTCTGGACGTTTTTCAATGGCAAAAATCAATGAATATTGTAAATGCACAAACAGTAATATCTCCACATTGCACGGTGCAATTCTGAAATTTTTAGCTTTTTCCTGTTAATCCTAGCATGATAAAGAAGATTCAAAGAGAGTGAGATGCCAGCTCCTTTCATTCAGTCAGTAGCTTCAAACATTTCTGGTATATGAAAAACATGTTTTTCAATGGCAAAAATCAATGAATATTGTAAATGCACAAACAGTAATATCTCCACATTGCAAGGTGCAATTCTGAAATTTTTTGCTTTTTCCTGCTAATCCTAGCATGATAAAGAAGATTCAAAGAGAGTGAGATGCCAGCTCCTTTCATTCAGTCAGTAGCTTCAAACATTTCTGGTATATGAAAAACATGTTTTTCAATGGCAAAAATCAATGAATATTGTAAATGCACAAACAGTAATATCTCCACATTGCACGGTGCAATTCTGAAATTTTTAGCTTTTTCCTGTTAATCCTAGCATGATAAAGAAGATTCAAAGAGAGTGAGATGCCAGCTCCTTTCATTCAGTCAGTAGCTTCAAACATTTCTGGTATATGAAAAACATGTTTTTCAATGGCAAAAATCAATGAATATTGTAAATGCACAAACAGTAATATCTCCACATTGCAAGGTGCAATTCTGAAATTTTTTGCTTTTTCCTGCTAATCCTAGCATGATAAAGAAGATTCAAAGAGAGTGAGATGCCAGCTCCTTTCATTCAGTCAGTAGCTTCAAACATTTCTGGTATATGAAAAACATGTTTTTCAATGGCAAAAATCAATGAATATTGTAAATGCACAAACAGTAATTTCTCCGCATTGCAAGGCGCAATTCTGAAATTTTTTGCTTTTTCCTGCTCCTCTTAGCATGATAAAGAAGATTCAAAGAGAGTGAGATGCCAGATCCTTTCCTTCAGTCAGTAGCTTCAATCATTTCTGGACATTTTTCAATGGCAAAAAT
Organism: Phyllobates terribilis; assembly: GCF_046119375.1. Taxonomy (NCBI): domain Eukaryota; kingdom Metazoa; phylum Chordata; class Amphibia; order Anura; family Dendrobatidae; genus Phyllobates; species Phyllobates terribilis. Next base: position 25,770 of record NW_027364613.1, read on the forward strand.
CAATGAATATTGTAAATGCACAAACAGTAATTTCTCCGCATTGCAAGGTGCAATTCTGAAATTTTTTGCTTTTTCCTGCTCCTCTTAGCATGATAAAGAAGATTCAAAGAGAGTGAGATGCCAGCTCCTTTCATTCAGTCAGTAGCTTCAATCATTTCTGGACGTTTTTCAATGGCAAAAATCAATGAATATTGTAAATGCACAAACAGTAATTTCTCCGCATTGCAAGGTGCAATTCTGAAATTTTTTGCTTTTTCCTGCTCCTCTTAGCATGATAAAGAAGATTCAAAGAGAGTGAGATGCCAGCTCCTTTCATTCAGTCAGTAGCTTCAATCATTTCTGGACGTTTTTCAATGGCAAAAATCAATGAATATTGTAAATGCACAAACAGTAATTTCTCCGCATTGCAAGGTGCAATTCTGAAATTTCTTGCTTTTTCCTGCTCCTCTTAGCATGATAAAGAAGATTCAAAGAGAGTGAGATGCCAGATCCTTTCCTTCAGTCAGTAGCTTCAATCATTTCTGGTATATGAATAACATGATGTTTTTCAATGGCAAAAATCAATGAATTTTGTAAATGCACAAACAGTAATTTCTCCGCATTGCAAGGCGCAATTCTGAAATTTTTTGCTTTTTCCTGCTCCTCTTAGCATGATAAAGAAGATTCAAAGAGAGTGAGATGCCAGCTCCTTTCATTCAGTCAGTAGCTTCAATCATTTCTGGACATTTTTCAATGGCAAAAATCAATGAATATTGTAAATGCACAAACAGTAATTTCTCCGCATTGCAAGGTGCAATTCTGAAATTTTTTGCTTTTTCCTGCTCCTCTTAGCATGATAAAGAAGATTCAAAGAGAGTGAGATGCCAGCTCCTTTCATTCAGTCAGTAGCTTCAATCATTTCTGGACGTTTTTCAATGGCAAAAATCAATGAATATTGTAAATGCACAAACAGTAATTTCTCCGCATTGCAAGGTGCAATTCTGAAATTTTTTGCTTTTTCCTGCTCCTCTTAGCATGATAAAGAAGATTCAAAGAGAGTGAGATGCCAGCTCCTTTCATTCAGTCAGTAGCTTCAATCATTTCTGGACGTTTTTCAATGGCAAAAATCAATGAATATTGTAAATGCACAAACAGTAATTTCTCCGCATTGCAATGTGCAATTCTGAAATTTTTTGCTTTTTCCTGCTCCTCTTAGCATGATAAAGAAGATTCAAAGAGAGTGAGATGCCAGCTCCTTTCATTCAGTCAGTAGCTTCAATCATTTCTGGACATTTTTCAATGGCAAAAATCAATGAATATTGTAAATGCACAAACAGTAATTTCTCCGCATTGCAAGGTGCAATTCTGAAATTTTTTGCTTTTTCCTGCTCCTCTTAGCATGATAAAGAAGATTCAAAGAGAGTGAGATGCCAGCTCCTTTCATTCAGTCAGTAGCTTCAATCATTTCTGGACGTTTTTCAATGACAAAAATCAATGAATATTGTAAATGCACAAACAGTAATTTCTCTGCATTGCAAGGTGCAATTCTGAAATTTTTTGCTTTTTCCTGCTCCTCTTAGCATGATAAAGAAGATTCAAAGAGAGTGAGATGCCAGCTCCTTTCATTCAGTCAGTAGCTTCAATCATTTCTGGACGTTTTTCAATGGCAAAAATCATTGAATATTGTAAATGCACAAACAGTAATTTCTCCGCATTGCAAGGTGCAATTCTGAAATTTTTTACTTTTTCCTGCTCCTCTTAGCATGATAAAGAAGATTCAAAGAGAGTGAGATGCCAGCTCCTTTCATTCAGTCAGTAGCTTCAATCATTTCTGGTATATGAATAACATGATGTTTTTCAATCGCAAAAATCAATGAATATTGTAAATGCACAAACAGTAATTTCTCCGCATTGCAAGGTGCAATTCTGAAATTTTTTGCTTTTTCCTGCTCCTCTTAGCATGATAAAGAAGATTCAAAGAGAGTGAGATGCCAGCTCCTTTCATTCAGTCAGTAGCTTCAATCATTTCTGGACGTTTTTCAATGGCAAAAATCAATGAATATTGTAAATGCACAAACAGTAATTTCTCCGCATTGCAAGGTGCAATTCTGAAATTTTTTGCTTTTTCCTGCTCCTCTTAGCATGATAAAGAAGATTCAAAGAGAGTGAGATGCCAGATCCTTTCCTTCAGTCAGTAGCTTCAATCATTTCTGGTATATGAATAACATGATGTTTTTCAATGGCAAAAATCAATGAATTTTGTAAATGCACAAACAGTAATTTCTCCGCATTGCAAGGCGCAATTCTGAAATTTTTTGCTTTTTCCTGCTCCTCTTAGCATGATAAAGAAGATTCAAAGAGAGTGAGATGCTAGCTCCTTTCATTCAGTCAGTAGCTTCAATCATTTCTGGACATTTTTCAATGGCAAAAATCAATGAATATTGTAAATGCACAAACAGTAATTTCTCCGCATTGCAAGGTGCAATTCTGAAATTTTTTGCTTTTTCCTGCTCCTCTTAGCATGATAAAGAAGATTCAAAGAGAGTGAGATGCCAGCTCCTTTCATTCAGTCAGTAGCTTCAATCATTTCTGGACGTTTTTCAATGGCAAAAATCAATGAATATTGTAAATGCACAAACAGTAATTTCTCCGCATTGCAAGGTGCAATTCTGAAATTTTTTGCTTTTTCCTGCTCCTCTTAGCATGATAAAGAAGATTCAAAGAGAGTGAGATGCCAGCTCCTTTCATTCAGTCAGTAGCTTCAATCATTTCTGGACGTTTTTCAATGGCAAAAATCAATGAATATTGTAAATGCACAAACAGTAATTTCTCCGCATTGCAAGGTGCAATTCTGAAATTTTTTGCTTTTTCCTGCTCCTCTTAGCATGATAAAGAAGATTCAAAGAGAGTGAGATGCCAGATCCTTTCCTTCAGTCAGTAGCTTCAATCATTTCTGGTATATGAATAACATGATGTTTTTCAATGGCAAAAATCAATGAATTTTGTAAATGCACAAACAGTAATTTCTCCGCATTGCAAGGCGCAATTCTGAAATTTTTTGCTTTTTCCTGCTCCGCTTAGCATGATAAAGAAGATTCAAAGAGAGTGAGATGCCAGCTCCTTTCATTCAGTCAGTAGCTTCAATCATTTCTGGACATTTTTCAATGGCAAAAATCAATGAATATTGTAAATGCACAAACAGTAATTTCTCCGCATTGCAAGGTGCAATTCTGAATTTTTTTGCTTTTTCCTGCTCCTCTTAGCATGATAAAGAAGATTCAAAGAGAGTGAGATGCCAGCTCCTTTCATTCAGTCAGTAGCTTCAATCATTTCTGGACGTTTTTCAATGGCAAAAATCAATGAATATTGTAAATGCACAAACAGTAATTTCTCCGCATTGCAAGGTGCAATTCTGAAATTTTTTCCTTTTTCCTGCTCCTCTTAGCATGATAAAGAAGATTCAAAGAGAGTGAGATGCCAGCTCCTTTCATTCAGTCAGTAGCTTCAATCATTTCTGGATGTTTTTCAATGGCAAAAATCAATGAATATTGTAAATGCACAAACAGTAATTTCTCCGCATTGCAATGTGCAATTCTGAAATTTTTTGCTTTTTCCTGCTCCTCTTAGCATGATAAAAAAGATTCAAAGAGAGTGAGATGCCAGCTCCTTTCATTCAGTCAGTAGCTTCAATCATTTCTGGACATTTTTCAATGGCAAAAATCAATGAATATTGTAAATGCACAAACAGTAATTTCTCCGCATTGCAAGGTGCAATTCTGAAATTTTTTGCTTTTTCCTGCTCCTCTTAGCATGATAAAGAAGATTCAAAGAGAGTGAGATGCCAGCTCCTTTCATTCAGTCAGTAGCTTCAATCATTTCTGGACGTTTTTCAATGACAAAAATCAATGAATATTGTAAATGCACAAACAGTAATTTCTCTGCATTGCAAGGTGCAATTCTGAAATTTTTTGCTTTTTCCTGCTCCTCTTAGCATGATAAAGAAGATTCAAAGAGAGTGAGATGCCAGATCCTTTCCTTCAGTCAGTAGCTTCAATCATTTCTGGTATATGAATAACATGATGTTTTTCAATATCAAAAATCAATGAATTTTGTAAATGCACAAACAGTAATTTCTCCGCATTGCAAGGCGCAATTCTGAAATTTTTTGCTTTTTCCTGCTCCTCTTAGCATGATAAAGAAGATTCAAAGAGAGTGAGATGCCAGCTCCTTTCATTCAGTCAGTAGCTTCAATCATTTCTGGACATTTTTCAATGGCAAAAATCAATGAATATTGTAAATGCACAAACAGTAATTTCTCCGCATTGCAAGGTGCAATTCTGAAATTTTTTGCTTTTTCCTGCTCCTCTTAGCATGATAAAGAAGATTCAAAGAGAGTGAGATGCCAGCTCCTTTCATTCAGTCAGTAGCTTCAATCATTTCTGGACGTTTTTCAATGGCAAAAATCAATGAATATTGTAAATGCACAAACAGTAATTTCTCCGCATTGCAAGGTGCAATTCTGAAATTTTTTGCTTTTTCCTGCTCCTCTTAGCATGATAAAGAAGAATCAAAGAGAGTGAAATGCCAGCTCCTTTCATTCAGTCAGTAGCTTCAATCATTTCTGGACGTTTTTCAATGGCAAAAATCAATGAATATTGTAAATGCACAAACAGTAATTTCTCCGCATTGCAAGGTGCAATTCTGAAATTTTTTGCTTTTTCCTGCTCCTCTTAGCATGATAAAGAAGATTCAAAGAGAGTGAGATGCCAGATCCTTTCCTTCAGTCAGTAGCTTCAATCATTTCTGGTATATGAATAACATGATGTTTTTCAATGGCAAAAATCAATGAATTTTGTAAATGCACAAACAGTAATTTCTCCGCATTGCAAGGCGCAATTCTGAAATTTTTTGCTTTTTCCTGCTCCTCTTAGCATGATAAAGAAGATTCAAAGAGAGTGAGATGCCAGCTCCTTTCATTCAGTCAGTAGCTTCAATCATTTCTGGACATTTTTCAATGGCAAAAATCAATGAATATTGTAAATGCACAAACAGTAATTTCTCCGCATTGCAAGGTGCAATTCTGAAATTTTTTGCTTTTTCCTGCTCCTCTTAGCATGATAAAGAAGATTCAAAGAGAGTGAGATGCCAGCTCCTTTCATTCAGTCAGTAGCTTCAATCATTTCTGGACGTTTTTCAATGGCAAAAATCAATGAATATTGTAAATGCACAAACAGTAATTTCTCCGCATTGCAAGGTGCAATTCTGAAATTTTTTGCTTTTTCCTGCTCCTCTTAGCATGATAAAGAAGATTCAAAGAGAGTGAGATGCCAGCTCCTTTCATTCAGTCAGTAGCTTCAATCATTTCTGGACGTTTTTCAATGGCAAAAATCAATGAATATTGTAAATGCACAAACAGTAATTTCTCCGCATTGCAATGTGCAATTCTGAAATTTTTTGCTTTTTCCTGCTCCTCTTAGCATGATAAAGAAGATTCAAAGAGAGTGAGATGCCAGCTCCTTTCATTCAGTCAGTAGCTTCAAACATTTCTGGTACATGAATAACATGATGTTTTTCAATGGCAAAAATCAATGAATATTGTAAATGCACAAACAGTAATTTCTCCGCATTGCAAGGTGCAATTCTGAAATTTTTTGCTTTTTCCTGCTCCTCTTAGCATGATAAAGAAGATTCAAAGAGAGTGAGATGCCAGCTCCTTTCGTTCAGTCAGTAGCTTCAATCATTTCTGGACGTTTTTCAATGGCAAAAATCATTGAATATTATAAATGCACAAACAGTAATTTCTCCGCATTGCAAGGTGCAATTCTGAAATTTTTTACTTTTTCCTGCTCCTCTTAGCATGATAAAGAAGATTCAAAGAGAGTGAGATGCCAGCTCCTTTCATTCAGTCAGTAGCTTCAATCATTTCTGGTATATGAATAACATGATGTTTTTCAATGGCAAAAATCAATGAATATTGTAAATTCACAAACAGTAATTTCTCCGCATTGCAAGGTGCAATTCTGAAATTTTTTGCTTTTTCCTGCTCCTCTTAGCATGATAAAGAAAATTCAAAGAGAGTGAGATGCCAGCTCCTTTCATTCAGTCAGTAGCTTCAATCATTTCTGGACGTTTTTCAATGGCAAAAATCAATGAATATTGTAAATGCACAAACAGTAATTTCTCCGCATTGCAAGGTGCAATTCTGAAATTTTTTGCTTTTTCCTGCTCCTCTTAGCATGATAAACAAGATTCAAAGAGAGTGAGATGCCAGCTCATTTCATTCAGCCAGTAGCTTCAATCATTTCTGGACGTTTTTCAATGGCAAAAATCATTGAATATTGTAAATGCACAAACAGTAATTTCTCCGCATTGCAAGGTGCAATTCTGAAATTTTTTGCTTTTTCCTGCTCCTCTTAGCATGATAAAGAAGATTCAAAGAGAGTGAGATGCCAGCTCCTTTCATTCAGTCAGTAGCTTCAATCATTTCTGGTATATGAATAACATGATGTTTTTCAATCGCAAAAATCAATGAATATTGTAAATGCACAAACAGTAATTTCTCCGCATTGCAAGGTGCAATTCTGAAATTTTTTGCTTTTTCCTGCTCCTCTTAGCATGATAAAGAAGATTCAAAGAGAGTGAGATGCCAGCTCCTTTCATTCAGTCAGTAGCTTCAATCATTTCTGGACGTTTTTCAATGGCAAAAATCAATGAATATTGTAAATGCACAAACAGTAATTTCTCCGCATTGCAAGGTGCAATTCTGAAATTTTTTGCTTTTTCCTGCTCCTCTAAGCATGATAAAGAAGATTCAAAGAGAGTGAGATGCCAGATCCTTTCCTTCAGTCAGTAGCTTCAATCATTTCTGGTATATGAATAACATGATGTTTTTCAATGGCAAAAATCAATGAATTTTGTAAATGCACAAACAGTAATTTCTCCGCATTGCAAGGCGCAATTCTGAAATTTTTTGCTTTTTCCTGCTCCTCTTAGCATGATAAAGAAGATTCAAAGAGAGTGAGATGCCAGCTCCTTTCATTCAGTCAGTAGCTTCAATCATTTCTGGACATTTTTCAATGGCAAAAATCAATGAATATTGTAAATGCACAAACAGTAATTTCTCCGCATTGCAAGGTGCAATTCTGAAATTTTTTGCTTTTTCCTGCTCCTCTTAGCATGATAAAGAACATTCAGAGAGTGAGATGCCAGCTCCTTTCATTCAGTCAGTAGCTTCAATCATTTCTGGACGTTTTTCAATGGCAAAAATCAATGAATATTGTAAATGCACAAACAGTAATTTCTCCGCATTGCAAGGTGCAATTCTGAAATTTTTTGCTTTTTCCTGCTCCTCTTAGCATGATAAAGAAGATTCAAAGAGAGTGAGATGCCAGCTCCTTTCATTCAGTCAGTACCTTCAATCATTTCTGGACGTTTTTCAATGGCAAAAATCAATGAATATTGTAAATGCACAAACAGTAATTTCTCCGCATTGCAAGGTGCAATTCTGAAATTTTTTGCTTTTTCCTGCTCCTCTTAGCATGATAAAGAAGATTCAAAGAGAGTGAGATGCCAGCTCCTTTCATTCAGTCAGTAGCTTCAATCATTTCTGGACGTTTTTCAATGGCAAAAATCATTGAATATTGTAAATGCACAAACAGTAATTTCTCCGCATTGCAAGGTGCAATTCTGAAATTTTTTACTTTTTCCTGCTCCTCTTAGCATGATAAAGAAGATTCAAAGAGAGTGAGATGCCAGCTCCTTTCATTCAGTCAGTAGCTTCAATCATTTCTGGTATATGAATAACATGATGTTTTTCAATCGCAAAAATCAATGAATATTGTAAATGCACAAACAGTAATTTCTCCGCATTGCAAGGTGCAATTCTGAAATTTTTTGCTTTTTCCTGCTCCTCTTAGCATGATAAAGAAGATTCAAAGAGAGTGAGATGCCAGCTCCTTTCATTCAGTCAGTAGCTTCAATCATTTCTGGACGTTTTTCAATGGCAAAAATCAATGAATATTGTAAATGCACAAACAGTAATTTCTCCGCATTGCAAGGTGCAATTCTGAAATTTTTTGCTTTTTCCTGCTCCTCTTAGCATGATAAAGAAGATTCAAAGAGAGTGAGATGCCAGATCCTTTCCTTCAGTCAGTAGCTTCAATCATTTCTGGTATATGAATAACATGATGTTTTTCAATGGCAAAAATCAATGAATTTTGTAAATGCACAAACAGTAATTTCTCCGCATTGCAAGGCGCAATTCTGAAATTTTTTGCTTTTTCCTGCTCCTCTTAGCATGATAAAGAAGATTCAAAGAGAGTGAGATGCTAGCTCCTTTCATTCAGTCAGTAGCTTCAATCATTTCTGGACATTTTTCAACGGCAAAAATCAATGAATATTGTAAATGCACAAACAGTAATTTCTCCGCATTGCAAGGTGCAATTCTGAAATTTTTTGCTTTTTCCTGCTCCTCTTAGCATGATAAAGAAGATTCAAAGAGAGTGAGATGCCAGCTCCTTTCATTCAGTCAGTAGCTTCAATCATTTCTGGACGTTTTTCAATGACAAAAATCAATGAATATTGTAAATGCACAAACAGTAATTTCTCCGCATTGCAAGGTGCAATTCTGAAATTTTTTGCTTTTTCCTGCTCCTCTTAGCATGATAAAGAAGATTCAAAGAGAGTGAGATGCCAGCTCCTTTCATTCAGTCAGTAGCTTCAATCATTTCTGGACGTTTTTCAATGGCAAAAATCAATGAATATTGTAAATGCACAAACAGTAATTTCTCCGCATTGCAAGGTGCAATTCTGAAATTTTTTGCTTTTTCCTGCTCCTCTTAGCATGATAAAGAAGATTCAAAGAGAGTGAGATGCCAGATCCTTTCCTTCAGTCAGTAGCTTCAATCATTTCTGGTATATGAATAACATGATGTTTTTCAATGGCAAAAATCAATGAATTTTGTAAATGCACAAACAGTAATTTCTCCGCATTGCAAGGCGCAATTCTGAAATTTTTTGCTTTTTCCTGCTCCTCTTAGCATGATAAAGAAGATTCAAAGAGAGTGAGATGCCAGCTCCTTTCATTCAGTCAGTAGCTTCAATCATTTCTGGACATTTTTCAATGGCAAAAATCAATGAATATTGTAAATGCACAAACAGTAATTTCTCCGCATTGCAAGGTGCAATTCTGAATTTTTTTGCTTTTTCCTGCTCCTCTTAGCATGATAAAGAAGATTCAAAGAGAGTGAGATGCCAGCTCCTTTCATTCAGTCAGTAGCTTCAATCATTTCTGGACGTTTTTCAATGGCAAAAATCAATGAATATTGTAAATGCACAAACAGTAATTTCTCCGCATTGCAAGGTGCAATTCTGAAATTTTTTCCTTTTTCCTGCTCCTCTTAGCATGATAAAGAAGATTCAAAGAGAGTGAGATGCCAGCTCCTTTCATTCAGTCAGTAGCTTCAATCATTTCTGGATGTTTTTCAATGGCAAAAATCAATGAATATTGTAAATGCACAAACAGTAATTTCTCCGCATTGCAATGTGCAATTCTGAAATTTTTTGCTTTTTCCTGCTCCTCTTAGCATGATAAAGAAGATTCAAAGAGAGTGAGATGCCAGCTCCTTTCATTCAGTCAGTAGCTTCAATCATTTCTGGACATTTTTCAATGGCAAAAATCAATGAATATTGTAAATGCACAAACAGTAATTTCTCCGCATTGCAAGGTGCAATTCTGAAATTTTTTGCTTTTTCCTGCTCCTCTTAGCATGATAAAGAAGATTCAAAGAGAGTGAGATGCCAGCTCCTTTCATTCAGTCAGTAGCTTCAATCATTTCTGGACGTTTTTCAATGACAAAAATCAATGAATATTGTAAATGCACAAACAGTAATTTCTCTGCATTGCAAGGTGCAATTCTGAAATTTTTTGCTTTTTCCTGCTCCTCTTAGCATGATAAAGAAGATTCAAAGAGAGTGAGATGCCAGATCCTTTCCTTCAGTCAGTAGCTTCAATCATTTCTGGTATATGAATAACATGATGTTTTTCAATATCAAAAATCAATGAATTTTGTAAATGCACAAACAGTAATTTCTCCGCATTGCAAGGCGCAATTCTGAAATTTTTTGCTTTTTCCTGCTCCTCTTAGCATGATAAAGAAGATTCAAAGAGAGTGAGATGCCAGCTCCTTTCATTCAGTCAGTAGCTTCAATCATTTCTGGACATTTTTCAATGGCAAAAATCAATGAATATTGTAAATGCACAAACAGTAATTTCTCCGCATTGCAAGGTGCAATTCTGAAATTTTTTGCTTTTTCCTGCTCCTCTTAGCATGATAAAGAAGATTCAAAGAGAGTGAGATGCCAGCTCCTTTCATTCAGTCAGTAGCTTCAATCATTTCTGGACGTTTTTCAATGGCAAAAATCAATGAATATTGTAAATGCACAAACAGTAATTTCTCCGCATTGCAAGGTGCAATTCTGAAATTTTTTGCTTTTTCCTGCTCCTCTTAGCATGATAAAGAAGAATCAAAGAGAGTGAAATGCCAGCTCCTTTCATTCAGTCAGTAGCTTCAATCATTTCTGGACGTTTTTCAATGGCAAAAATCAATGAATATTGTAAATGCACAAACAGTAATTTCTCCGCATTGCAAGGTGCAATTCTGAAATTTTTTGCTTTTTCCTGCTCCTCTTAGCATGATAAAGAAGATTCAAAGAGAGTGAGATGCCAGATCCTTTCCTTCAGTCAGTAGCTTCAATCATTTCTGGTATATGAATAACATGATGTTTTTCAATGGCAAAAATCAATGAATTTTGTAAATGCACAAACAGTAATTTCTCCGCATTGCAAGGCGCAATTCTGAAATTTTTTGCTTTTTCCTGCTCCTCTTAGCATGATAAAGAAGATTCAAAGAGAGTGAGATGCCAGCTCCTTTCATTCAGTCAGTAGCTTCAATCATTTCTGGACATTTTTCAATGGCAAAAATCAATGAATATTGTAAATGCACAAACAGTAATTTCTCCGCATTGCAAGGTGCAATTCTGAAATTTTTTGCTTTTTCCTGCTCCTCTTAGCATGATAAAGAAGATTCAAAGAGAGTGAGATGCCAGCTCCTTTCATTCAGTCAGTAGCTTCAATCATTTCTGGACGTTTTTCAATGGCAAAAATCAATGAATATTGTAAATGCACAAACAGTAATTTCTCCGCATTGCAAGGTGCAATTCTGAAATTTTTTGCTTTTTCCTGCTCCTCTTAGCATGATAAAGAAGATTCAAAGAGAGTGAGATGCCAGCTCCTTTCATTCAGTCAGTAGCTTCAATCATTTCTGGACGTTTTTCAATGGCAAAAATCAATTAATATTGTAAATGCACAAACAGTAATTTCTCCGCATTGCAATGTGCAATTCTGAAATTTTTTGCTTTTTCCTGCTCCTCTTAGCATGATAAAGAAGATTCAAAGAGAGTGAGATGCCAGCTCCTTTCATTCAGTCAGTAGCTTCAAACATTTCTGGTACATGAATAACATGATGTTTTTCAATGGCAAAAATCAATGAATATTGTAAATGCACAAACAGTAATTTCTCCGCATTGCAAGGTGCAATTCTGAAATTTTTTGCTTTTTCCTGCTCCTCTTAGCATGATAAAGAAGATTCAAAGAGAGTGAGATGCCAGCTCCTTTCGTTCAGTCAGTAGCTTCAATCATTTCTGGACGTTTTTCAATGGCAAAAATCATTGAATATTATAAATGCACAAACAGTAATTTCTCCGCATTGCAAGGTGCAATTCTGAAATTTTTTACTTTTTCCTGCTCCTCTTAGCATGATAAAGAAGATTCAAAGAGAGTGAGATGCCAGCTCCTTTCATTCAGTCAGTAGCTTCAATCATTTCTGGTATATGAATAACATGATGTTTTTCAATGGCAAAAATCAATGAATATTGTAAATTCACAAACAGTAATTTCTCCGCATTGCAAGGTGCAATTCTGAAATTTTTTGCTTTTTCCTGCTCCTCTTAGCATGATAAAGAAAATTCAAAGAGAGTGAGATGCCAGCTCCTTTCATTCAGTCAGTAGCTTCAATCATTTCTGGACGTTTTTCAATGGCAAAAATCAATGAATATTGTAAATGCACAAACAGTAATTTCTCCGCATTGCAAGGTGCAATTCTGAAATTTTTTGCTTTTTCCTGCTCCTCTTAGCATGATAAACAAGATTCAAAGAGAGTGAGATGCCAGCTCATTTCATTCAGCCAGTAGCTTCAATCATTTCTGGACGTTTTTCAATGGCAAAAATCATTGAATATTGTAAATGCACAAACAGTAATTTCTCCGCATTGCAAGGTGCAATTCTGAAATTTTTTGCTTTTTCCTGCTCCTCTTAGCATGATAAAGAAGATTCAAAGAGAGTGAGATGCCAGCTCCTTTCATTCAGTCAGTAGCTTCAATCATTTCTGGTATATGAATAACATGATGTTTTTCAATCGCAAAAATCAATGAATATTGTAAATGCACAAACAGTAATTTCTCCGCATTGCAAGGTGCAATTCTGAAATTTTTTGCTTTTTCCTGCTCCTCTTAGCATGATAAAGAAGATTCAAAGAGAGTGAGATGCCAGCTCCTTTCATTCAGTCAGTAGCTTCAATCATTTCTGGACGTTTTTCAATGGCAAAAATCAATGAATATTGTAAATGCACAAACAGTAATTTCTCCGCATTGCAAGGTGCAATTCTGAAATTTTTTGCTTTTTCCTGCTCCTCTAAGCATGATAAAGAAGATTCAAAGAGAGTGAGATGCCAGATCCTTTCCTTCAGTCAGTAGCTTCAATCATTTCTGGTATATGAATAACATGATGTTTTTCAATGGCAAAAATCAATGAATTTTGTAAATGCACAAACAGTAATTTCTCCGCATTGCAAGGCGCAATTCTGAAATTTTTTGCTTTTTCCTGCTCCTCTTAGCATGATAAAGAAGATTCAAAGAGAGTGAGATGCCAGCTCCTTTCATTCAGTCAGTAGCTTCAATCATTTCTGGACATTTTTCAATGGCAAAAATCAATGAATATTGTAAATGCACAAACAGTAATTTCTCCGCATTGCAAGGTGCAATTCTGAAATTTTTTGCTTTTTCCTGCTCCTCTTAGCATGATAAAGAAGATTCAGAGAGTGAGATGCCAGCTCCTTTCATTCAGTCAGTAGCTTCAATCATTTCTGGACGTTTTTCAATGGCAAAAATCAATGAATATTGTAAATGCACAAACAGTAATTTCTCCGCATTGCAAGCTGCAATTCTGAAATTTTTTGCTTTTTCCTGCTCCTCTTAGCATGATAAAGAAGATTCAAAGAGAGTGAGATGCCAGCTCCTTTCATTCAGTCAGTACCTTCAATCATTTCTGGACGTTTTTCAATGGCAAAAATCAATGAATATTGTAAATGCACAAACAGTAATTTCTCCGCATTGCAAGGTGCAATTCTGAAATTTTTTGCTTTTTCCTGCTCCTCTTAGCATGATAAAGAAGATTCAAAGAGAGTGAGATGCCAGCTCCTTTCATTCAGTCAGTAGCTTCAATCATTTCTGGACGTTTTTCAATGGCAAAAATCAATGAATATTGTAAATGCACAAACAGTAATTTCTCCGCATTGCAAGGTGCAATTCTGAAATTTTTTGCTTTTTCCTGCTCCTCTAAGCATGATAAAGAAGATTCAAAGAGAGTGAGATGCCAGATCCTTTCCTTCAGTCAGTAGCTTCAATCATTTCTGGTATATGAATAACATGATGTTTTTCAATGGCAAAAATCAATGAATTTTGTAAATGCACAAACAGTAATTTCTCCGCATTGCAAGGCGCAATTCTGAAATTTTTTGCTTTTTCCTGCTCCTCTTAGCATGATAAAGAAGATTCAAAGAGAGTGAGATGCCAGCTCCTTTCATTCAGTCAGTAGCTTCAATCATTTCTGGACATTTTTCAATGGCAAAAATCAATGAATATTGTAAATGCACAAACAGTAATTTCTCCGCATTGCAAGGTGCAATTCTGAAATTTTTTGCTTTTTCCTGCTCCTCTTAGCATGATAAAGAAGATTCAGAGAGTGAGATGCCAGCTCCTTTCATTCAGTCAGTAGCTTCAATCATTTCTGGACGTTTTTCAATGGCAAAAATCAATGAATATTGTAAATGCACAAACAGTAATTTCTCCGCATTGCAAGCTGCAATTCTGAAATTTTTTGCTTTTTCCTGCTCCTCTTAGCATGATAAAGAAGATTCAAAGAGAGTGAGATGCCAGCTCCTTTCATTCAGTCAGTACCTTCAATCATTTCTGGACGTTTTTCAATGGCAAAAATCAATGAATATTGTAAATGCACAAACAGTAATTTCTCCGCATTGCAAGGTGCAATTCTGAAATTTTTTGCTTTTTCCTGCTCCTCTTAGCATGATAAAGAAGATTCAAAGAGAGTGAGATGCCAGCTCCTTTCATTCAGTCAGTAGCTTCAATCATTTCTGGACGTTTTTCAATGGCAAAAATCAATGAATATTGTAAATGCACAAACTGTAATTTCTCCGCATTGCAAGGTGCAATTCTGAAATTTTTTGCTTTTTCCTGCTCCTCTTAGCATGATAAAGAAGATTCAAAGAGAGTGAGATGCCAGCTCCTTTCATTCAGTCAGTAGCTTCAATCATTTCTGGTATATGAATAACATGATGTTTTTCAATAGCAAAAATCAATGAATATTGTAAATGCACAAACAGTAATTTCTCCGCATTGCAAGGTGCAATTCTGAAATTTTTTGCTTTTTCCTGCTCCTCTTAGCATGATAAAGAAGATTCAAAGAGAGTGAGATGCCAGCTCCTTTCATTCAGTCAGTAGCTTCAATCATTTCTGGACGTTTTTCAATGGCAAAAATCAATGAATATTGTAAATGCACAAACAGTAATTTCTCCGCATTGCAATGTGCAATTCTGAAATTTTTTGCTTTTTCCTGCTCCTCTAAGCATGATAAAGAAGATTCAAAGAGAGTGAGATGCCAGATCCTTTCCTTCAGTCAGTAGCTTCAATCATTTCTGGTATATGAATAACATGATGTTTTTCAATGGCAAAAATCAATGAATTTTGTAAATGCACAAACAGTAATTTCTCCGCATTGCAAGGCGCAATTCTGAAATTTTTTGCTTTTTCCTGCTCCTCTTAGCATGATAAAGAAGATTCAAAGAGAGTGAGATGCCAGCTCCTTTCATTCAGTCAGTAGCTTCAATCATTTCTGGACATTTTTCAATGGCAAAAATCAATGAATATTGTAAATGCACAAACAGTAATTTCTCCGCATTGCAAGGTGCAATTCTGAAATTTTTTGCTTTTTCCTGCTCCTCTTAGCATGATAAAGAAGATTCAAAGAGAGTGAGATGCCAGCTCCTTTCATTCAGTCAGTAGCTTCAATCATTTCTGGACGTTTTTCAATGGCAAAAATCAATGAATATTGTAAATGCACAAACAGTAATTTCTCCGCATTGCAAGGTGCAATTCTGAAATTTTTTGCTTTTTCCTGCTCCTCTTAGCATGATAAAGAAGATTCAAAGAGAGTGAGATGCCAGCTCCTTTCATTCAGTCAGTACCTTCAATCATTTCTGGACGTTTTTCAATGGCAAAAATCAATGAATATTGTAAATGCACAAACAGTAATTTCTCCGCATTGCAAGGTGCAATTCTGAAATTTTTTGCTTTCTCCTGCTCCTCTTAGCATGATAAAGAAGATTCAAAGAGAGTGAGATGCCAGCTCCTTTCATTCAGTCAGTAGCTTCAATCATTTCTGGACGTTTTTCAATGGCAAAAATCAATGAATATTGTAAATGCACAAACTGTAATTTCTCCGCATTGCAAGGTGCAATTCTGAAATTTTTTGCTTTTTCCTGCTCCTCTTAGCATGATAAAGAAGATTCAAAGAGAGTGAGATGCCAGCTCCTTTCATTCAGTCAGTAGCTTCAATCATTTCTGGTATATGAATAACATGATGTTTTTCAATCGCAAAAATCAATGAATATTGTAAATGCACAAACAGTAATTTCTCCGCATTGCAAGGTGCAATTCTGAAATTTTTTGCTTTTTCCTGCTCCTCTTAGCATGATAAAGAAGATTCAAAGAGAGTGAGATGCCAGCTCCTTTCCTTCAGTCAGTAGCTTCAATCATTTCTGGTATATGAATAACATGATGTTTTTCAATGGCAAAAATCAATGAATTTTGTAAATGCACAAACAGTAATTTCTCCGCATTGCAAGGCGCAATTCTGAAATTTTTTGCTTTTTCCTGCTCCTCTTAGCATGATAAAGAAGATTCAAAGAGAGTGAGATGCCAGCTCCTTTCATTCAGTCAGTAGCTTCAATCATTTCTGGACATTTTTCAGTGGCAAAAATCAATGAATATTGTAAATGCACAAACAGTAATTTCTCCGCATTGCAAGGTGCAATTCTGAAATTTTTTGCTTTTTCCTGCTCCTCTTAGCATGATAAAGAAGATTCAAAGAGAGTGAGATGCCAGCTCCTTTCATTCAGTCAGTAGCTACAATCATTTCTGGACGTTTTTCAATGGCAAAAATCAATGAATATTGTAAATGCACAAACAGTAATTTCTCCGCATTGCAAGGTGCAATTCTGAAATTTTTTGCTTTTTCCTGCTCCTCTTAGCATGATAAAGAAGATTCAAAGAGAGTGAGGTGCCAGCTCCTTTCATTCAGTCAGGAGCTTCAAACATTTCTGGTATATGAATAACATGTTTTTCAATGGCAAAAATCAATGAATATTGTAAATGCACAAACAGTAATTTCTCCGCATTGCAAGGTGCAATTCTGAAATTTTTTGCTTTTTCCTGCTCCTCTTAGCATGATAAAGAAGATTCAAAGAGAGTGAGATGCCAGCTCCATTCATTCAGTCAGTAGCTTCAATCATTTCTGGACGTTTTTCAATGGCAAAAATCAATGAATATTGTAAATGCACAAACTGTAATTTCTCCGCATTGCAAGGTGCAATTCTGAAATTTTTTGCTTTTTCCTGCTCCTCTTAGCATGATAAAGAAGATTCAAAGAGAGTGAGATGCCAGCTCCTTTCCTTCAGTCAGTAGGTTCAATCATTTCTGGTATATGAATAACATGATGTTTTTCAATGGCAAAAATCAATGAATTTTGTAAATGCACAAACAGTAATTTCTCCGCATTGCAAGGTGCAATTCTGAAATTTTTTGCTTTCTCCTGCTCCTCTTAGCATGATAAAGAAGATTCAAAGAGAGTGAGATGCCAGCTCCTTTCATTCAGTCAGTAGCTTCAATCATTTCTGGACGTTTTTCAATGGCAAAAATCAATGAATATTGTAAATGCACAAACTGTAATTTCTCCGCATTGCAAGGTGCAATTCTGAAATTTTTTGCTTTTTCCTGCTCCTCTTAGCATGATAAAGAAGATTCAAAGAGAGTGAGATGCCAGCTCCTTTCATTCAGTCAGTAGCTTCAATCATTTCTGGTATATGAATAACATGATGTTTTTCAATGGCAAAAATCAATGAATTTTGTAAATGCACAAACAGTAATTTCTCCGCATTGCAAGGCGCAATTCTGAAATTTTTTGCTTTTTCCTGCTCCTCTTAGCATGATAAAGAAGATTCAAAGAGAGTGAGATGCCAGCTCCTTTCATTCAGTCAGTAGCTTCAATCATTTCTGGACATTTTTCAGTGGCAAAAATCAATGAATATTGTAAATGCACAAACAGTAATTTCTCCGCATTGCAAGGTGCAATTCTGAAATTTTTTGCTTTTTCCTGCTCCTCTTAGCATGATAAAGAAGATTCAAAGAGAGTGAGATGCCAGCTCCTTTCATTCAGTCAGTAGCTACAATCATTTCTGGACGTTTTTCAATGGCAAAAATCAATGAATATTGTAAATGCACAAACAGTAATTTCTCCGCATTGCAAGGTGCAATTCTGAAATTTTTTGCTTTTTCCTGCTCCTCTTAGCATGATAAAGAAGATTCAAAGAGAGTGAGGTGCCAGCTCCTTTCATTCAGTCAGGAGCTTCAAACATTTCTGGTATATGAATAACATGTTTTTCAATGGCAAAAATCAATGAATATTGTAAATGCACAAACAGTAATTTCTCCGCATTGCAAGGTGCAATTCTGAAATTTTTTGCTTTTTCCTGCTCCTCTTAGCATGATAAAGAAGATTCAAAGAGAGTGAGATGCCAGCTCCATTCATTCAGTCAGTAGCTTCAATCATTTCTGGACGTTTTTCAATGGCAAAAATCAATGAATATTGTAAATGCACAAACTGTAATTTCTCCGCATTGCAAGGTGCAATTCTGAAATTTTTTGCTTTTTCCTGCTCCTCTTAGCATGATAAAGAAGATTCAAAGAGAGTGAGATGCCAGCTCCTTTCATTCAGTCAGTAGCTTCAATCATTTCTGGACGTTTTTCAATGGCAAAAATCAACGAATATTGTAAATGCACAAACAGTAATTTCTCCGCATTGCAAGGTGCAATTCTGAAATTTTTTGCTTTTTCCTGATCCTCTTAGCATGATAAAGAAGATTCAAAGAGAGTGAGATGCCAGCTCCTTTCATTCAGTCAGTAGCTTCAATCATTTCTGGACGTTTTTCAATGGCAAAAATCAATGAATATTGTAAATGCACAAACTGTAATTTCTCCGCATTGCAAGGTGCAATTCTGAAATTTTTTGCTTTTTCCTGCTCCTCTTAGCATGATAAAGAAGATTCAAAGAGAGTGAGATGCCAGCTCCTTTCATTCAGTCAGTAGCTTCAATCATTTCTGGACGTTTTTCAATGGCAAAAATCAATGAATATTGTAAATGCACAAACAGTAAATTCTCCGCATTGCAAGTTGCAATTCTGAAATTTTTTGCTTTTTCCTGCTCCTCTTAGCATGATAAAGAAGATTCAAAGAGAGTGAGATGCCAGCTCCTTTCCTTCAGTCAGTAGGTTCAATCATTTCTGGTATATGAATAACATGATGTTTTTCAATGGCAAAAATCAATGAATTTTGTAAATGCACAAACAGTAATTTCTCCGCATTGCAAGGCGCAATTCTGAAATTTTTTGCTTTTTCCTGCTCCTCTTAGCATGATAAAGAAGACTCAAAGAGAGTGAGATGCCAGCTCCTTTCATTCAGTCAGTAGCTTCAATCATTTCTGGACATTTTTCAATGGCAAAAATCAATGAATAATGTAAATGCACAAACAGTAATTTCTCCGCATTGCAAGGTGCAATTCTGAAATTTTTTGCTTTTTCCTGCTCCTCTTAGCATGATAAAGAAGATTCAAAGAGAGTGAGATGCCAGCTCCTTTCATTCAGTCAGTAGCTTCAATCATTTCTGGACGTTTTTCAATGGCAAAAATCAATGAATATTGTAAATGCACAAACAGTAATTTCTCCGCATTGCAAGGTGCAATTCTGAAATTTTTTGCTTTTTCCTGCTCCTCTTAGCATGATAAAGAAGATTCAAAGAGAGTGAGGTGCCAGCTCCTTTCATTCAGTCAGGAGCTTCAAACATTTCTGGTATATGAATAACATGTTTTTCAATGGCAAAAATCAATGAATATTGTAAATGCACAAACAGTAAATTCTCCGCATTGCAAGGTGCAATTCTGAAATTTTTTGCTTTTTCCTGCTCCTCTTAGCATGATAAAGAAGATTCAAAGAGAGTGAGATGCCAGCTCCTTTCATTCAGTCAGTAGCTTCAATCATTTCTGGACGTTTTTCAATGGCAAAAATCAATGAATATTGTAAATGCACAAACTGTAATTTCTCCGCATTGCAAGGTGCAATTCTGAAATTTTTTGCTTTTTCCTGCTCCTCTTAGCATGATAAAGAAGATTCAAAGAGAGTGAGATGCCAGCTCCTTTCATTCAGTCAGTAGCTTCAATCATTTCTGGACGTTTTTCAATGGCAAAAATCAACGAATATTGTAAATGCACAAACAGTAATTTCTCCGCATTGCAAGGTGCAATTCTGAAATTTTTTGCTTTTTCCTGCTCCTCTTAGCATGATAAAGAAGTTTCAAAGAGAGTGAGATGCCAGCTCCTTTCATTCAGTCAGTAGCTTCAATCATTTCTGGACGTTTTTCAATGGTAAAAATCAATGAATATTGTAAATGCACAAACAGTAATTCCTCGACATTGCAAGGTGCAATTCTGAAATTTTTTGCTTTTTCATGCTCCTCTTAGCATGATAAAGAAGATTCAAAGAGATTGAGATGCCAGCTCCTTTCATTCAGTCAGTAGCTTCAAACATTTCTGGTATATGAATAACATTATGTTTTTCAATGGCAAAAATCAATGAATATTGTAAATGCACAAACAGTAATTTCTCCGCATTGCAAGGTGCAATTCTGAAATTTTTTGCTTTTTCCTGCTCCTCTTAGCATGATAAAGAAGATTCAAAGAGAGTGAGATGCCAGCTCCTTTCATTCAGTCAGTACCTTCAATCATTTCTGGACGTTTTTCAATGGCAAAAATCAATGAATATTGTAAATGCACAAACAGTAATTTCTCCGCATTGCAAGGTGCAATTCTGAAATTTTTTGCTTTCTCCTGCTCCTCTTAGCATGATAAAGAAGATTCAAAGAGAGTGAGATGCCAGCTCCTTTCATTCAGTCAGTAGCTTCAATCATTTCTGGACGTTTTTCAATGGCAAAAATCAATGAATATTGTAAATGCACAAACTGTAATTTCTCCGCATTGCAAGGTGCAATTCTGAAATTTTTTGCTTTTTCCTGCTCCTCTTAGCATGATAAAGAAGATTCAAAGAGAGTGAGATGCCAGCTCCTTTCATTCAGTCAGTAGCTTCAATCATTTCTGGTATATGAATAACATGATGTTTTTCAATCGCAAAAATCAATGAATATTGTAAATGCACAAACAGTAATTTCTCCGCATTGCAAGGTGCAATTCTGAAATTTTTTGCTTTTTCCTGCTCCTCTTAGCATGATAAAGAAGATTCAAAGAGAGTGAGATGCCAGCTCCTTTCCTTCAGTCAGTAGCTTCAATCATTTCTGGTATATGAATAACATGATGTTTTTCAATGGCAAAAATCAATGAATTTTGTAAATGCACAAACAGTAATTTCTCCGCATTGCAAGGCGCAATTCTGAAATTTTTTGCTTTTTCCTGCTCCTCTTAGCATGATAAAGAAGATTCAAAGAGAGTGAGATGCCAGCTCCTTTCATTCAGTCAGTAGCTTCAATCATTTCTGGACATTTTTCAGTGGCAAAAATCAATGAATATTGTAAATGCACAAACAGTAATTTCTCCGCATTGCAAGGTGCAATTCTGAAATTTTTTGCTTTTTCCTGCTCCTCTTAGCATGATAAAGAAGATTCAAAGAGAGTGAGATGCCAGCTCCTTTCATTCAGTCAGTAGCTACAATCATTTCTGGACGTTTTTCAATGGCAAAAATCAATGAATATTGTAAATGCACAAACAGTAATTTCTCCGCATTGCAAGGTGCAATTCTGAAATTTTTTGCTTTTTCCTGCTCCTCTTAGCATGATAAAGAAGATTCAAAGAGAGTGAGGTGCCAGCTCCTTTCATTCAGTCAGGAGCTTCAAACATTTCTGGTATATGAATAACATGTTTTTCAATGGCAAAAATCAATGAATATTGTAAATGCACAAACAGTAATTTCTCCGCATTGCAAGGTGCAATTCTGAAATTTTTTGCTTTTTCCTGCTCCTCTTAGCATGATAAAGAAGATTCAAAGAGAGTGAGATGCCAGCTCCTTTCATTCAGTCAGTAGCTTCAATCATTTCTGGACGTTTTTCAATGGCAAAAATCAATGAATATTGTAAATGCACAAACTGTAATTTCTCCGCATTGCAAGGTGCAATTCTGAAATTTTTTGCTTTTTCCTGCTCCTCTTAGCATGATAAAGAAGATTCAAAGAGAGTGAGATGCCAGCTCCTTTCATTCAGTCAGTAGCTTCAATCATTTCTGGACGTTTTTCAATGGCAAAAATCAACGAATATTGTAAATGCACAAACAGTAATTTCTCCGCATTGCAAGGTGCAATTCTGAAATTTTTTGCTTTTTCCTGATCCTCTTAGCATGATAAAGAAGATTCAAAGAGAGTGAGATGCCAGCTCCTTTCATTCAGTCAGTAGCTTCAATCATTTCTGGACGTTTTTCAATGGCAAAAATCAATGAATATTGTAAATGCACAAACTGTAATTTCTCCGCATTGCAAGGTGCAATTCTGAAATTTTTTGCTTTTTCCTGCTCCTCTTAGCATGATAAAGAAGATTCAAAGAGAGTGAGATGCCAGCTCCTTTCATTCAGTCAGTAGCTTCAATCATTTCTGGACGTTTTTCAATGGCAAAAATCAATGAATATTGTAAATGCACAAACAGTAAATTCTCCGCATTGCAAGTTGCAATTCTGAAATTTTTTGCTTTTTCCTGCTCCTCTTAGCATGATAAAGAAGATTCAAAGAGAGTGAGATGCCAGCTCCTTTCCTTCAGTCAGTAGCTTCAATCATTTCTGGTATATGAATAACATGATGTTTTTCAATGGCAAAAATCAATGAATTTTGTAAATGCACAAACAGTAATTTCTCCGCATTGCAAGGCGCAATTCTGAAATTTTTTGCTTTTTCCTGCTCCTCTTAGCATGATAAAGTAGATTCAAAGAGAGTGAGATGCCAGCTCCTTTCATTCAGTCAGTAGCTTCAATCATTTCTGGACATTTTTCAATGGCAAAAATCAATGAATAATGTAAATGCACAAACAGTAATTTCTCCGCATTGCAAGGTGCAATTCTGAAATTTTTTGCTTTTTCCTGCTCCTCTTAGCATGATAAAGAAGATTCAAAGAGAGTGAGATGCCAGCTCCTTTCATTCAGTCAGTAGCTTCAATCATTTCTGGACGTTTTTCAATGGCAAAAATCAATGAATATTGTAAATGCACAAACAGTAATTTCTCCGCATTGCAAGGTGCAATTCTGAAATTTTTTGCTTTTTCCTGCTCCTCTTAGCATGATAAAGAAGATTCAAAGAGAGTGAGGTGCCAGCTCCTTTCATTCAGTCAGGAGCTTCAAACATTTCTGGTATATGAATAACATGTTTTTCAATGGCAAAAATCAATGAATATTGTAAATGCACAAACAGTAAATTCTCCGCATTGCAAGGTGCAATTCTGAAATTTTTTGCTTTTTCCTGCTCCTCTTAGCATGATAAAGAAGATTCAAAGAGAGTGAGATGCCAGCTCCTTTCATTCAGTCAGTAGCTTCAATCATTTCTGGACGTTTTTCAATGGCAAAAATCAATGAATATTGTAAATGCACAAACTGTAATTTCTCCGCATTGCAAGGTGCAATTCTGAAATTTTTTGCTTTTTCCTGCTCCTCTTAGCATGATAAAGAAGATTCAAAGAGAGTGAGATGCCAGCTCCTTTCATTCAGTCAGTAGCTTCAATCATTTCTGGACGTTTTTCAATGGCAAAAATCAACGAATATTGTAAATGCACAAACAGTAATTTCTCCGCATTGCAAGGTGCAATTCTGAAATTTTTTGCTTTTTCCTGCTCCTCTTAGCATGATAAAGAAGTTTCAAAGAGAGTGAGATGCCAGCTCCTTTCATTCAGTCAGTAGCTTCAATCATTTCTGGACGTTTTTCAATGGCAAAAATCAATGAATATTGTAAATGCACAAACTGTAATTTCTCCGCATTGCAAGGTGCAATTCTGAAATTTTTTGCTTTTTCCTGCTCCACTTAGCATGATAAAGAAGATTCAAAGAGAGTGAGATGCCAGCTCCTTTCATTCAGTCAGTAGCTTCAATCATTTCTGGACGTTTTTCAATGGCAAAAATCAATGAATATTGTAAATGCACAAACAGTAATTTCTCCGCATTGCAAGTTGCAATTCTGAAATTTTTTGCTTTTTCCTGCTCCTCTTAGCATGATAAAGAAGATTCAAAGAGAGTGAGATGCCAGCTCCTTTCATTCAGTCAGTACCTTCAATCATTTCTGGACGTTTTTCAATGGCAAAAATCAATGAATATTGTAAATGCACAAACAGTAATTTCTCCGCATTGCAAGGTGCAAGTCTGAAATTTTTTGCTTTTTTCTGCTCCTCTTAGCATGATAAAGAAGATTCAAAGAGAGTGAGATGCCAGCTCCTTTCATTCAGTCAGTAGCTTCAAAGATTTCTGGTATATGAATAACATGATGTTTTTCAATGGCAAAAATCAATGAATATTGTAAATGCACAAACAGTAATTTCTCCGCATTGCAAGGTGCAAGTCTGAAATTTTTTGCTTTTTCCTGCTCCTCTTAGCATGATAAAGAAGATTCAAAGAGAGTGAGATGCCAGCTACTTTCATTCAGTCAGTAGCTTCAATCATTTCTGGACGTTTTTCAATGGTAAAAATCAATGAATATTGTAAATGCACAAACAGTAATTTCTCCACATTGCAAGGTGCAATTCTGAAATTTTTTGCTTTTTCATGCTCCTCTTAGCATGATAAAGAAGATTCAAAGAGATTGAGATGCCAGCTCCTTTCATTCAGTCAGTAGCTTCAAACATTTCTGGTATATGAATAACATTATGTTTTTCAATGGCAAAAATCAATGAATATTGTAAATGCACAAACAGTAATTTCTCCGCATTGCAAGGTGCAATTCTGAAATTTTTTGCTTTTTCCTGCTCCTCTTAGCATGATAAAGAAGATTCAAAGAGAGTGAGATGCCAGCTCCTTTCATTCAGTCAGTAGCTTCAAACATTTCTGGTATATGAATAACATGATGTTTTTCAATGGCAAAAATCAATGAATATTGAAAATGCACAAACAGTAATTTCTCCGCATTGCAAGGTGCAATTCTGAAATTTTTTGCTTTTTCCTGCTCCTCTTAGCATGATAAAGAAGATTCAAAGAGAGTGAGATGCCAGCTCCTTTCATTCAGTCAGTAGCTTCAATCATTTCTGGACGTTTTTCAATGGCAAAAATCAACGAATATTGTAAATGCACAAACAGTAATTTCTCCGCATTGCAAGGTGCAATTCTGAAATTTTTTGCTTTTTCCTGCTCCTCTTAGCATGATAAAGAAGATTCAAAGAGAGTGAGATGCCAGCTCCTTTCATTCAGTCAGTAGCTTCAATCATTTCTGGACGTTTTTCAATGGCAAAAATCAATGAATATTGTAAATGCACAAACTGTAATTTCTCCGCATTGCAAGGTGCAATTCTGAAATTTTTTGCTTTTTCCTGCTCCTCTTAGCATGATAAAGAAGATTCAAAGAGAGTGAGATGCCAGCTCCTTTCATTCAGTCAGTAGCTTCAATAATTTCTGGACGTTTTTCAATGGCAAAAATCAATGAATATTGTAAATGCACAAACAGTAAATTCTCCGCATTGCAAGGTGCAATTCTGAAATTTTTTGCTTTTTCCTGCTCCTCTTAGCATGATAAAGAAGATTCAAAGAGAGTGAGATGCCAGCTCCTTTCCTTCAGTCAGTAGCTTCAATCATTTCTGGTATATGAATAACATGATGTTTTTCAATGGCAAAAATCAATGAATTTTGTAAATGCACAAACAGTAATTTCTCCGCATTGCAAGGCGCAATTCTGAAATTTTTTGCTTTTTCCTGCTCCTCTTAGCATGATAAAGAAGATTCAAAGAGAGTGAGATGCCAGCTCCTTTCATTCAGTCAGTAGCTTCAATCATTTCTGGACATTTTTCAATGGCAAAAATCAATGAATATTGTAAATGCACAAACAGTAATTTCTCCGCATTGCAAGGTGCAATTCTGAAATTTTTTGCTTTTTCCTGCTCCTCTTAGCATGATAAAGAAGATTCAAAGAGAGTGACATGCCAGCTCCTTTCATTCAGTCAGTAGCTTCAATCATTTCTGGACGTTTTTCAATGGCAAAAATCAATGAATATTGTAAATGCACAAACAGTAATTTCTCCGCATTGCAAGGTGCAATTCTGAAATTTTTTGCTTTTTCCTGCTCCTCTTAGCATGATAAAGAAGATTCAAAGAGAGTGAGGTGCCAGCTCCTTTCATTCAGTCAGGAGCTTCAAACATTTCTGGTATATGAATAACATGTTTTTCAATGGCAAAAATCAATGAATATTGTAAATGCACAAACAGTAAATTCTCCGCATTGCAAGGTGCAATTCTGAAATTTTTTGCTTTTTCCTGCTCCTCTTAGCATGATAAAGAAGATTCAAAAAGAGTGAGATGCCAGCTCCTTTCATTCAGTCAGTAGCTTCAATCATTTCTGGACGTTTTTCAATGGCAAAAATCAATGAATATTGTAAATGCACAAACTGTAATTTCTCCGCATTGCAAGGTGCAATTCTGAAATTTTTTGCTTTTTCCTGCTCCTCTTAGCATGATAAAGAAGATTCAAAGAGAGTGAGATGCCAGCTCCTTTCATTCAGTCAGTAGCTTCAATCATTTCTGGACGTTTTTCAATGGCAAAAATCAACGAATATTGTAAATGCACAAACAGTAATTTCTCCGCATTGCAAGGTGCAATTCTGAAATTTTTTGCTTTTTCCTGCTCCTCTTAGCATGATAAAGAAGATTCAAAGAGAGTGAGATGCCAGCTCCTTTCATTCAGTCAGTAGCTTCAATCATTTCTGGACGTTTTTCAATGGCAAAAATCAATGAATATTGTAAATGCACAAACTGTAATTTCTCCGCATTGCAAGGTGCAATTCTGAAATTTTTTGCTTTTTCCTGCTCCACTTAGCATGATAAAGAAGATTCAAAGAGAGTGAGATGCCAGCTCCTTTCATTCAGTCAGTAGCTTCAATCATTTCTGGACGTTTTTCAATGGCAAAAATCAATGAATATTGTAAATGCACAAACAGTAATTTCTCCGCATTGCAAGTTGCAATTCTGAAATTTTTTGCTTTTTCCTGCTCCTCTTAGCATGATAAAGAAGATTCAAAGAGAGTGAGATGCCAGCTCCTTTCATTCAGTCAGTACCTTCAATCATTTCTGGACGTTTTTCAATGGCAAAAATCAATGAATATTGTAAATGCACAAACAGTAATTTCTCCGCATTGCAAGGTGCAATTCTGAAATTTTTTGCTTTTTCCTGCTCCTCTTAGCATGATAAAGAAGATTCAAAGAGAGTGAGATGCCAGCTCCTTTCATTCAGTCAGTAGCTTCAAACATTTCTGGTATATGAATAACATGATGTTTTTCAATGGCAAAAATCAATGAATATTGTAAATGCACAAACAGTAATTTCTCCGCATTGCAAGGTGCAAGTCTGAAATTTTTTGCTTTTTTCTGCTCCTCTTAGCATGATAAAGAAGATTCAAAGAGAGTGAGATGCCAGCTCCTTTCATTCAGTCAGTAGCTTCAAACATTTCTGGTATATGAATAACATGATGTTTTTCAATGGCAAAAATCAATGAATATTGTAAATGCACAAACAGTAATTTCTCCGCATTGCAAGGTGCAAGTCTGAAATTTTTTGCTTTTTCCTGCTCCTCTTAGCATGATAAAGAAGATTCAAAGAGAGTGAGATGCCAGCTACTTTCATTCAGTCAGTAGCTTCAATCATTTCTGGACGTTTTTCAATGGTAAAAATCAATGAATATTGTAAATGCACAAACAGTAATTCCTCGACATTGCAAGGTGCAATTCTGAAATTTTTTGCTTTTTCATGCTCCTCTTAGCATGATAAAGAAGATTCAAAGAGATTGAGATGCCAGCTCCTTTCATTCAGTCAGTAGCTTCAAACATTTCTGGTATATGAATAACATTATGTTTTTCAATGGCAAAAATCAATGAATATTGTAAATGCACAAACAGTAATTTCTCCGCATTGCAAGGTGCAATTCTGAAATTTTTTGCTTTTTCCTGCTCCTCTTAGCATGATAAAGAAGATTCAAAGAGAGTGAGATGCCAGCTCCTTTCATTCAGTCAGTAGCTTCAAACATTTCTGGTATATGAATAACATGATGTTTTTCAATGGCAAAAATCAATGAATATTGTAAATGCACAAACAGTAATTTCTCCGCATTGCAAGGTGCAATTCTGAAATTTTTTGCTTTTTCCTGCTCCTCTTAGCATGATAAAGAAGATTCAAAGAGAGTGAGATGCCAGCTCCTTTCATTCATTCAGTAGCTTCAATCATTTCTGGACGTTTTTCAATGGCAAAAATCAACGAATATTGTAAATGCACAAACAGTAATTTCTCCGCATTGCAAGGTGCAATTCTGAAATTTTTTGCTTTTTCCTGCTCCTCTTAGCATGATAAAGAAGATTCAAAGAGAGTGAGATGCCAGCTCCTTTCATTCAGTCAGTAGCTTCAATCATTTCTGGACGTTTTTCAATGGCAAAAATCAATGAATATTGTAAATGCACAAACTGTAATTTCTCCGCATTGCAAGGTGCAATTCTGAAATTTTTTGCTTTTTCCTGCTCCTCTTAGCATGATAAAGAAGATTCAAAGAGAGTGAGATGCCAGCTCCTTTCATTCAGTCAGTAGCTTCAATAATTTCTGGACGTTTTTCAATGGCAAAAATCAATGAATATTGTAAATGCACAAACAGTAAATTCTCCGCATTGCAAGGTGCAATTCTGAAATTTTTTGCTTTTTCCTGCTCCTCTTAGCATGATAAAGAAGATTCAAAGAGAGTGAGATGCCAGCTCCTTTCCTTCATTCAGTAGCTTCAATCATTTCTGGTATATGAATAACATGATGTTTTTCAATGGCAAAAATCAATGAATTTTGTAAATGCACAAACAGTAATTTCTCCGCATTGCAAGGCGCAATTCTGAAATTTTTTGCTTTTTTCTGCTCCTCTTAGCATGATAAAGAAGATTCAAAGAGAGTGAGATGCCAGCTCCTTTCATTCAGTCAGTAGCTTCAATCATTTCTGGACATTTTTCAATGGCAAAAATCAATGAATATTGTAAATGCACAAACAGTAATTTCTCCGCATTGCAAGGTGCAATTCTGAAATTTTTTGCTTTTTCCTGCTCCTCTTAGCAAGATAAAGAAGATTCAAAGAGAGTGAGATGCCAGCTCCTTTCATTCAGTCAGTAGCTTCAATCATTTCTGGACGTTTTTCAATGGCAAAAATCAATGAATATTGTAAATGCACAAACAGTAATTTCTCCGCATTGCAAGGTGCAATTCTGAAATTTTTTGCTTTTTCCTGCTCCTCTTAGCATGATAAAGAAGATTCAAAGAGAGTGAGGTGCCAGCTCCTTTCATTCAGTCAGGAGCTTCAAACATTTCTGGTATATGAATAACATGTTTTTCAATGGCAAAAATCAATGAATATTGTAAATGCACAAACAGTAAATTCTCCGCATTGCAAGGTGCAATTCTGAAATTTTTTGCTTTTTCCTGCTCCTCTTAGCATGATAAAGAAGATTCAAAGAGAGTGAGATGCCAGCTCCTTTCATTCAGTCAGTAGCTTCAATCATTTCTGGACGTTTTTCAATGGCAAAAATCAATGAATATTGTAAATGCACAAACTGTAATTTCTCCGCATTGCAAGGTGCAATTCTGAAATTTTTTGCTTTTTCCTGCTCCTCTTAGCATGATAAAGAAGATTCAAAGAGAGTGAGATGCCAGCTCCTTTCATTCAGTCAGTAGCTTCAATCATTTCTGGACGTTTTTCAATGGCAAAAATCAACGAATATTGTAAATGCACAAACAGTAATTTCTCCGCATTGCAAGGTGCAATTCTGAAATTTTTTGCTTTTTCCTGCTCCTCTTAGCATGATAAAGAAGATTCAAAGAGAGTGAGATGCCAGCTCCTTTCATTCAGTCAGTAGCTTCAATCATTTCTGGACGTTTTTCAATGGCAAAAATCAATGAATATTGTAAATGCACAAACTGTAATTTCTCCGCATTGCAAGGTGCAATTCTGAAATTTTTTGCTTTTTCCTGCTCCACTTAGCATGATAAAGAATATTCAAAGAGAGTGAGATGCCAGCTCCTTTCATTCAGTCAGTAGCTTCAATCATTTCTGGACGTTTTTCAATGGCAAAAATCAATGAATATTGTAAATGCACAAACAGTAATTTCTCCACATTGCAAGGTGCAATTCTGAAATTTTTTGCTTTTTCCTGCTCCTCTTAGCATGATAAAGAAGATTCAAAGAGAGTGAGATGCCAGCTCCTTTCATTCAGTCAGTAGCTTCAATCATTTCTGGACGTTTTTCAATGGCAAAAATCAATGAATATTGTAAATGCACAAACAGTAATTTCTCCGCATTGCAAGGTGCAATTCTGAAATTTTTTGCTTTTTCCTGCTCCTCTTAGCATGATAAAGAAGATTCAAAGAGAGTGAGATGCCAGCTCCTTTCATTCAGTCAGTAGCTTCAAACATTTCTGGTATATGAATAACATGATGTTTTTCAATGGCAAAAATCAATGAATATTGTAAATGCACAAACAGTAATTTCTCCGCATTGCAAGGTGCAAGTCTGAAATTTTTTGCTTTTTCCTGCTCCTCTTAGCATGATAAAGAAGATTCAAAGAGAGTGAGATGCCAGCTACTTTCATTCAGTCAGTAGCTTCAATCATTTCTGGACGTTTTTCAATGGTAAAAATCAATGAATATTGTAAATGCACAAACAGTAATTTCTCCACATTGCAAGGTGCAATTCTAAAATTTTTTGCTTTTTCCTGCTCCTCTTAGCATGATAAAGAAGATTCAAAGAGAGAGAGATGCCAGCTCCTTTCATTCAGTCAGTAGCTTCAAACATTTCTGGTATATGAATAACATGATGTTTTTCAATGGCAAAAATCAATGAATATTGTAAATGCACAAACAGTAATTTCTCCGCATTGCAAGGTGCAATTCTGAAATTTTTTGCTTTTTCCTGCTCCTCTTAGCATGATTCAAAGAGAGTGAGATGCCAGCTCCTTTCATTCAGTCAGTAGCTTCAATCATTTCTGGACGTTTTTCAATGGCAAAAATCAATGAATATTGTAAATGCACAAACAGTAATTTCTCCGCATTGCAAGGTGCAATTCTGAAATTTTTTGCTTTTTCCTGCTCCTCTTAGCATGATAAAGAAGATTCAAAGAGAGTGAGATGCCAGCTCCTTTCATTCAGTCAGTAGCTTCAATCATTTCTGGACGTTTTTCAATGGCAAAAATCAATGAATATTGTAAATGCACAAACTGTAATTTCTCCGCATTGCAAGGTGCAATTCTGAAATTTTTTGCTTTTTCCTGCTCCACTTAGCATGATAAAGAATATTCAAAGAGAGTGAGATGCCAGCTCCTTTCATTCAGTCAGTAGCTTCAATCATTTCTGGACGTTTTTCAATGGCAAAAATCAATGAATATTGTAAATGCACAAACAGTAATTTCTCCACATTGCAAGGTGCAATTCTGAAATTTTTTGCTTTTTCCTGCTCCTCTTAGCATGATAAAGAAAATTCAAAGAGAGTGAGATGCCAGCTCCTTTCATTCAGTCAGTAGCTTCAATCATTTCTGGACGTTTTTCAATGGCAAAAATCAATGAATATTGTAAATGCACAAACAGTAATTTCTCCGCATTGCAAGGTGCAATTCTGAAATTTTTTGCTTTTTCCTGCTCCTCTTAGCATGATAAAGAAGATTCAAAGAGAGTGAGATGCCAGCTCCTTTCATTCAGTCAGTAGCTTCAAACATTTCTGGTATATGAATAACATGATGTTTTTCAATGGCAAAAATCAATGAATATTGTAAATGCACAAACAGTAATTTCTCCGCATTGCATGGTGCAAGTCTGAAATTTTTTGCTTTTTCCTGCTCCTCTTAGCATGATAAAGAAGATTCAAAGAGAGTGAGATGCCAGCTACTTTCATTCAGTCAGTAGCTTCAATCATTTCTGGACGTTTTTCAATGGTAAAAATCAATGAATATTGTAAATGCACAAACAGTAATTTCTCCACATTGCAAGGTGCAATTCTAAAATTTTTTGCTTTTTCCTGCTCCTCTTAGCATGATAAAGAAGATTCAAAGAGAGTGAGATGCCAGCTCCTTTCATTCAGTCAGTAGCTTCAAACATTTCTGGTATATGAATAACATGATGTTTTTCAATGGCAAAAATCAATGAATATTGTAAATGCACAAACAGTAATTTCTCCGCATTGCAAGGTGCAATTCTGAAATTTTTTGCTTTTTCCTGCTCCTCTTAGCATGATTCAAAGAGAGTGAGATGCCAGCTCCTTTCATTCAGTCAGTAGCTTCAATCATTTCTGGACGTTTTTCAATGGCAAAAATCAATGAATATTGTAAATGCACAAACAGTAATTTCTCCGCATTGCAAGGTGCAATTCTGAAATTTTTTGCTTTTTCCTGCTCCTCTTAGCATGATAAAGAAGATTCAAAGAGAGTGAGATGTCAGCTCTTTTCATTCAGTCAGTAGCTTCAAACATTTCTGGTATATGAATAACATGATGTTTTTCAATGGCAAAAATCAATGAATATTGTAAATGCACAAACAGTAATTTCTCCGCATTGCAAGGTGCAATTCTGAAATTTTTTGCTTTTTCCTGCTCCTCTTAGCATGATAAAGAAGATTCAAAGAGAGTGAGATGCCAGCTCCTTTCATTCAGTCAGTAGCTACAATCATTTCTGGACGTTTTTCAATGGCAAAAATCAATGAATATTGTAAATGCACAAACAGTAATTTCTCCGCATTGCAAGGTGCAATTCTGAAATTTTTTGCTTTTTCCTGCTCCTCTTAGCATGATAAAGAAGATTCAAAGAGAGTGAGGTGCCAGCTCCTTTCATTCAGTCAGGAGCTTCAAACATTTCTGGTATATGAATAACATGTTTTTCAATGGCAAAAATCAATGAATATTGTAAATGCACAAACAGTAATTTCTCCGCATTGCAAGGTGCAATTCTGAAATTTTTTGCTTTTTCCTGCTCCTCTTAGCATGATAAAGAAGATTCAAAGAGAGTGAGATGCCAGCTCCTTTCATTCAGTCAGTAGCTTCAATCATTTCTGGACGTTTTTCAATGGCAAAAATCAATGAATATTGTAAATGCACAAACTGTAATTTCTCCGCATTGCAAGGTGCAATTCTGAAATTTTTTGCTTTTTCCTGCTCCTCTTAGCATGATAAAGAAGATTCAAAGAGAGTGAGATGCCAGCTCCTTTCATTCAGTCAGTAGCTTCAATCATTTCTGGACGTTTTTCAATGGCAAAAATCAACGAATATTGTAAATGCACAAACAGTAATTTCTCCGCATTGCAAGGTGCAATTCTGAAATTTTTTGCTTTTTCCTGCTCCTCTTAGCATGATAAAGAAGATTCAAAGAGAGTGAGATGCCAGCTCCTTTCATTCAGTCAGTAGCTTCAATCATTTCTGGACGTTTTTCAATGGCAAAAATCAATGAATATTGTAAATGCACAAACTGTAATTTCTCCGCATTGCAAGGTGCAATTCTGAAATTTTTTGCTTTTTCCTGCTCCTCTTAGCATGATAAAGAAGATTCAAAGAGAGTGAGATGCCAGCTCCTTTCATTCAGTCAGTAGCTTCAATCATTTCTGGACGTTTTTCAATGGCAAAAATCAATGAATATTGTAAATGCACAAACAGTAAATTCTCCGCATTGCAAGTTGCAATTCTGAAATTTTTTGCTTTTTCCTGCTCCTCTTAGCATGATAAAGAAGATTCAAAGAGAGTGAGATGCCAGCTCCTTTCCTTCAGTCAGTAGCTTCAATCATTTCTGGTATATGAATAACATGTTTTTCAATGGCAAAAATCAATGAATATTGTAAATGCACAAACAGTAAATTCTCCGCATTGCAAGGTGCAATTCTGAAATTTTTTGCTTTTTCCTGCTCCTCTTAGCATGATAAAGAAGATTCAAAGAGAGTGAGATGCCAGCTCCTTTCATTCAGTCAGTAGCTTCAATCATTTCTGGACGTTTTTCAATGGCAAAAATCAATGAATATTGTAAATGCACAAACTGTAATTTCTCCGCATTGCAAGGCGCAATTCTGAAATTTTTTGCTTTTTCCTGCTCCTCTTAGCATGATAAAGAAGATTCAAAGAGAGTGAGATGCCAGCTCCTTTCATTCAGTCAGTACCTTCAATCATTTCTGGACGTTTTTCAATGGCAAAAATCAATGAATATTGTAAATGCACAAACAGTAATTTCTCCGCATTGCAAGGTGCAATTCTGAAATTTTTTGCTTTTTCCTGCTCCTCTTAGCATGATAAAGAAGATTCAAAGAGAGTGAGATGCCAGCTCCTTTCATTCAGTCAGTAGCTTCAAACATTTCTGGTATATGAATAACATGATGTTTTTCAATGGCAAAAATCAATGAATATTGTAAATGCACAAACAGTAATTTCTCCGCATTGCAAGGTGCAAGTCTGAAATTTTTTGCTTTTTTCTGCTCCTCTTAGCATGATAAAGAAGATTCAAAGAGAGTGAGATGCCAGCTCCTTTCATTCAGTCAGTAGCTTCAAACATTTCTGGTATATGAATAACATGATGTTTTTCAATGGCAAAAATCAATGAATATTGTAAATGCACAAACAGTAATTTCTCCGCATTGCAAGGTGCAAGTCTGAAATTTTTTGCTTTTTCCTGCTCCTCTTAGCATGATAAAGAAGATTCAAAGAGAGTGAGATGCCAGCTACTTTCATTCAGTCAGTAGCTTCAATCATTTCTGGACGTTTTTCAATGGTAAAAATCAATGAATATTGTAAATGCACAAACAGTAATTTCTCCACATTGCAAGGTGCAATTCTGAAATTTTTTGCTTTTTCATGCTCCTCTTAGCATGATAAAGAAGATTCAAAGAGATTGAGATGCCAGCTCCTTTCATTCAGTCAGTAGCTTCAAACATTTCTGGTATATGAATAACATTATGTTTTTCAATGGCAAAAATCAATGAATATTGTAAATGCACAAACAGTAATTTCTCCGCATTGCAAGGTGCAATTCTGAAATTTTTTGCTTTTTCCTGCTCCTCTTAGCATGATAAAGAAGATTCAAAGAGAGTGAGATGCCAGCTCCTTTCATTCAGTCAGTAGCTTCAAACATTTCTGGTATATGAATAACATGTTTTTCAATGGCAAAAATCAATGAATATTGTAAATGCACAAACAGTAATTTCTCCGCATTGCAAGGTGCAATTCTGAAATTTTTTGCTTTTTCCTGCTCCTCTTAGCATGATAAAGAAGATTCAAAGAGAGTGAGATGCCAGCTCCTTTCATTCAGTCAGTAGCTTCAATCATTTCTGGACGTTTTTCAATGGCAAAAATCAACGAATATTGTAAATGCACAAACAGTAATTTCTCCGCATTGCAAGGTGCAATTCTGAAATTTTTTGCTTTTTCCTGCTCCTCTTAGCATGATAAAGAAGATTCAAAGAGAGTGAGATGCCAGCTCCTTTCATTCAGTCAGTACCTTCAATCATTTCTGGACGTTTTTCAATGGCAAAAATCAATGAATATTGTAAATGCACAAACAGTAATTTCTCCGCATTGCAAGGTGCAATTCTGAAATTTTTTGCTTTTTCCTGCTCCTCTTAGCATGATAAAGAAGATTCAAAGAGAGTGAGATGCCAGCTCCTTTCATTCAGTCAGTAGCTTCAAACATTTCTGGTATATGAATAACATGATGTTTTTCAATGGCAAAAATCAATGAATATTGTAAATGCACAAACAGTAATTTCTCCGCATTGCAAGGTGCAAGTCTGAAATTTTTTGCTTTTTTCTGCTCCTCTTAGCATGATAAAGAAGATTCAAAGAGAGTGAGATGCCAGCTCCTTTCATTCAGTCAGTAGCTTCAAACATTTCTGGTATATGAATAACATGATGTTTTTCAATGGCAAAAATCAATGAATATTGTAAATGCACAAACAGTAATTTCTCCGCATTGCAAGGTGCAAGTCTGAAATTTTTTGCTTTTTCCTGCTCCTCTTAGCATGATAAAGAAGATTCAAAGAGAGTGAGATGCCAGCTACTTTCATTCAGTCAGTAGCTTCAATCATTTCTGGACGTTTTTCAATGGTAAAAATCAATGAATATTGTAAATGCACAAACAGTAATTTCTCCACATTGCAAGGTGCAATTCTGAAATTTTTTGCTTTTTCATGCTCCTCTTAGCATGATAAAGAAGATTCAAAGAGATTGAGATGCCAGCTCCTTTCATTCAGTCAGTAGCTTCAAACATTTCTGGTATATGAATAACATTATGTTTTTCAATGGCAAAAATCAATGAATATTGTAAATGCACAAACAGTAATTTCTCCGCATTGCAAGGTGCAATTCTGAAATTTTTTGCTTTTTCCTGCTCCTCTTAGCATGATAAAGAAGATTCAAAGAGAGTGAGATGCCAGCTCCTTTCATTCAGTCAGTAGCTTCAAACATTTCTGGTATATGAATAACATGATGTTTTTCAATGGCAAAAATCAATGAATATTGTAAATGCACAAACAGTAATTTCTCCGCATTGCAAGGTGCAAGTCTGAAATTTTTTGCTTTTTCCTGCTCCTCTTAGCATGATAAAGAAGATTCAAAGAGAGTGAGATGCCAGCTACTTTCATTCAGTCAGTAGCTTCAATCATTTCTGGACGTTTTTCAATGGTAAAAATCAATGAATATTGTAAATGCACAAACAGTAATTTCTCCACATTGCAAGGTGCAATTCTGAAATTTTTTGCTTTTTCCTGCTCCTCTTAGCATGATAAAGAAGATTCAAAGAGAGTGAGATGCCAGCTCCTTTCATTCAGTCAGTAGCTTCAAACATTTCTGGTATATGAATAACATGATGTTTTTCAATGGCAAAAATCAATGAATATTGTAAATGCACAAACAGTAATTTCTCCGCATTGCAAGGTGCAATTCTGAAATTTTTTGCTTTTTCCTGCTCCTCTTAGCATGATAAAGAAGATTCAAAGAGAGTGAGATGCCAGCTCCTTTCATTCAGTCAGTAGCTTCAATCATTTCTGGATGTTTTTCAATGGCAAAAATCAATGAATATTGTAAATGCACAAACAGTAATTTCTCCGCATTGCAAGGTGCAATTCTGAAATTTTTTGCTTTTTCCTGCTCCTCTTAGCATGATAAAGAAGATTCAAAGAGAGTGAGATGCCAGCTCCTTTCATT
The DNA here is from genome assembly GCF_046119375.1 of Phyllobates terribilis. Classification (NCBI taxonomy): domain Eukaryota; kingdom Metazoa; phylum Chordata; class Amphibia; order Anura; family Dendrobatidae; genus Phyllobates; species Phyllobates terribilis. Next base: position 62,832 of record NW_027364613.1, read on the forward strand.
CAGTCAGTAGCTTCAATCATTTCTGGACGTTTTTCAATGGCAAAAATCAATGAATATTGTAAATGCACAAACAGTAATTTCTCCGCATTGCAAGGTGCAATTCTGAAATTTTTTGCTTTTTCCTGTTCCTCTTAGCATGATAAAGAAGATTCAAAGAGAGTGAGATGCCAGCTCCTTTCATTCAGTCAGTACCTTCAATCATTTCTGGACGTTTTTCAATGGCAAAAATCAATGAATATTGTAAATGCACAAACAGTAATTTCTCCGCATTGCAAGGTGCAATTCTGAAATTTTTTGCTTTTTCCCGCTCCTCTTAGCATGATAAAGAAGATTCAAAGAGATTGAGGTGCCAGCTCCTTTCATTCAGTCAGTAGCTTCAAACATTTCTGGTATATGAATAACATGTTTTTCAATGGCAAAAATCAATGAATATTGTAAATGCACAAAAAGTAATTTCTCCGCATTGCAAGGTGCAATTCTGAAATTTTTTGCTTTTTCCTGCTCCTCTTAGCATGATAAAGAAGATTCAAAGAGAGTGAGATGCCAGCTCCTTTCATTCAGTCAGTAGCTTCAATCATTTCTGGACGTTTTTCAATGGCAAAAATCAATGAATATTGTAAATGCACAAACAGTAATTTCTCCGCATTGCAAGGTGCAATTCTGAAATTTTTTGCTTTTTCCTGCTCCTCTTAGCATGATAAAGAAGATTCAAAGAGAGTGAGATGCCAGCTCCTTTCATTCAGTCAGTAGCTTCAATCATTTCTGGACGTTTTTCAATGGCAAAAATCAATGAATATTGTAAATGCACAAACAGTAATTTCTCCGCATTGCAAGGTGCAATTCTGAAATTTTTTGCTTTTTCCTGCTCCTCTTAGCATGAAAAAGAAGATTCAAAGAGAGTGAGATGCCAGCTCCTTTCATTCAGTCAGTAGCTTCAAACATTTCTGGTATATGAATAACATGATGTTTTTCAATGGCAAAAATCAATGAATATTGTAAATGCACAAACAGTAATTTCTCCGCATTGCAAGGTGCAAGTCTGAAATTTTTTGCTTTTTCCTGCTCCTCTTAGCATGATAAAGAAGATTCAAAGAGAGTGAGATGCCAGCTACTTTCATTCAGTCAGTAGCTTCAATCATTTCTGGACGTTTTTCAATGGTAAAAATCAATGAATATTGTAAATGCACAAACAGTAATTTCTCCACATTGCAAGGTGCAATTCTAAAATTTTTTGCTTTTTCCTGCTCCTCTTAGCATGATAAAGAAGATTCAAAGAGAGTGAGATCCCAGCTCCTTTCATTCAGTCAGTAGCTTCAAACATTTCTGGTATATGAATAACATGATGTTTTTCAATGGCAAAAATCAATGAATATTGTAAATGCACAAACAGTAATTTCTCCGCATTGCAAGGTGCAATTCTGAAATTTTTTGCTTTTTCCTGCTCCTCTTAGCATGATTCAAAGAGAGTGAGATGCCAGCTCCTTTCATTCAGTCAGTAGCTTCAATCATTTCTGGACGTTTTTCAATGGCAAAAATCAATGAATATTGTAAATGCACAAACAGTAATTTCTCCGCATTGCAAGGTGCAAGTCTGAAATTTTTTGCTTTTTCCTGCTCCTCTTAGCATGATAAAGAAGATTCAAAGAGAGTGAGATGCCAGCTACTTTCATTCAGTCAGTAGCTTCAATCATTTCTGGACGTTTTTCAATGGTAAAAATCAATGAATATTGTAAATGCACAAACAGTAATTTCTCCACATTGCAAGGTGCAATTCTGAAATTTTTTGCTTTTTCCTGCTCCTCTTAGCATGATAAAGAAGATTCAAAGAGAGTGAGATGCCAGCTCCTTTCATTCAGTCAGTAGCTTCAAACATTTCTGGTATATGAATAACATGATGTTTTTCAATGGCAAAAATCAATGAATATTGTAAATGCACAAACAGTAATTTCTCCGCATTGCAAGGTGCAATTCTGAAATTTTTTGCTTTTTCCTGCTCCTCTTAGCATGATAAAGAAGATTCAAAGAGAGTGAGATGCCAGCTCCTTTCATTCAGTCAGTAGCTTCAATCATTTCTGGATGTTTTTCAATGGCAAAAATCAATGAATATTGTAAATGCACAAACAGTAATTTCTCCGCATTGCAAGGTGCAATTCTGAAATTTTTTGCTTTTTCCTGCTCCTCTTAGCATGATAAAGAAGATTCAAAGAGAGTGAGATGCCAGCTCCTTTCATTCAGTCAGTAGCTTCAATCATTTCTGGACGTTTTTCAATGGCAAAAATCAATGAATATTGTAAATGCACAAACAGTAATTTCTCCGCATTGCAAGGTGCAATTCTGAAATTTTTTGCTTTTTCCTGTTCCTCTTAGCATGATAAAGAAGATTCAAAGAGAGTGAGATGCCAGCTCCTTTCATTCAGTCAGTACCTTCAATCATTTCTGGACGTTTTTCAATGGCAAAAATCAATGAATATTGTAAATGCACAAACAGTAATTTCTCCGCATTGCAAGGTGCAATTCTGAAATTTTTTGCTTTTTCCCGCTCCTCTTAGCATGATAAAGAAGATTCAAAGAGATTGAGGTGCCAGCTCCTTTCATTCAGTCAGTAGCTTCAAACATTTCTGGTATATGAATAACATGTTTTTCAATGGCAAAAATCAATGAATATTGTAAATGCACAAAAAGTAATTTCTCCGCATTGCAAGGTGCAATTCTGAAATTTTTTGCTTTTTCCTGCTCCTCTTAGCATGATAAAGAAGATTCAAAGAGAGTGAGATGCCAGCTCCTTTCATTCAGTCAGTAGCTTCAATCATTTCTGGACGTTTTTCAATGGCAAAAATCAATGAATATTGTAAATGCACAAACAGTAATTTCTCCGCATTGCAAGGTGCAATTCTGAAATTTTTTGCTTTTTCCTGCTCCTCTTAGCATGATAAAGAAGATTCAAAGAGAGTGAGATGCCAGCTCCTTTCATTCAGTCAGTAGCTTCAATCATTTCTGGACGTTTTTCAATGGCAAAAATCAATGAATATTGTAAATGCACAAACAGTAATTTCTCCGCATTGCAAGGTGCAATTCTGAAATTTTTTGCTTTTTCCTGCTCCTCTTAGCATGAAAAAGAAGATTCAAAGAGAGTGAGATGCCAGCTCCTTTCATTCAGTCAGTAGCTTCAAACATTTCTGGTATATGAATAACATGATGTTTTTCAATGGCAAAAATCAATGAATATTGTAAATGCACAAACAGTAATTTCTCCGCATTGCAAGGTGCAAGTCTGAAATTTTTTGCTTTTTCCTGCTCCTCTTAGCATGATAAAGAAGATTCAAAGAGAGTGAGATGCCAGCTACTTTCATTCAGTCAGTAGCTTCAATCATTTCTGGACGTTTTTCAATGGTAAAAATCAATGAATATTGTAAATGCACAAACAGTAATTTCTCCACATTGCAAGGTGCAATTCTAAAATTTTTTGCTTTTTCCTGCTCCTCTTAGCATGATAAAGAAGATTCAAAGAGAGTGAGATGCCAGCTCCTTTCATTCAGTCAGTAGCTTCAAACATTTCTGGTATATGAATAACATGATGTTTTTCAATGGCAAAAATCAATGAATATTGTAAATGCACAAACAGTAATTTCTCCGCATTGCAAGGTGCAATTCTGAAATTTTTTGCTTTTTCCTGCTCCTCTTAGCATGATTCAAAGAGAGTGAGATGCCAGCTCCTTTCATTCAGTCAGTAGCTTCAATCATTTCTGGACGTTTTTCAATGGCAAAAATCAATGAATATTGTAAATGCACAAACAGTAATTTCTCCGCATTGCAAGGTGCAATTCTGAAATTTTTTGCTTTTTCCTGCTCCTCTTAGCATGATAAAGAAGATTCAAAGAGAGTGAGATGCCAGCTCCTTTCATTCAGTCAGTAGCTTCAAACATTTCTGGTATATGAATAACATGATGTTTTTCAATGGCAAAAATCAATGAATATTGTAAATGCACAAACAGTAATTTCTCCGCATTGCAAGGTGCAATTCTGAAATTTTTTGCTTTTTCCTGCTCCTCTTAGCATGATAAAGAAGATTCAAAGAGAGTGAGATGCCAGCTACTTTCATTCAGTCAGTAGCTTCAATCATTTCTGGACGTTTTTCAATGGTAAAAATCAATGAATATTGTAAATGCACAAACAGTAATTTCTCCACATTGCAAGGTGCAATTCTGAAGTTTTTTGCTTTTTCCTGCTCCTCTTAGCATGATAAAGAAGATTCAAAGAGATTGAGATGCCAGCTCCTTTCATTCAGTCAGTAGCTTCAAACATTTCTGGTATATGAATAACATGATGTTTTTCAATGGAAAAAATCAATGAATATTGTAAATGCACAAACAGTAATTTCTCCGCATTGCAAGGTGCAATTCTGAAATTTTTTGCTTTTTCCTGCTCCTCTTAGCATGATAAAGAAGATTCAAAGAGAGTGAGATGCCAGCTCCTTTCATTCAGTCAGTAGCTTCAAACATTTCTGGTATATCAATAACATGATGTTTTTCAATGGCAAAAATCAATGAATATTGTAAATGCACAAACAGTAATTTCTCCGCATTGCAAGGTGCAAGTCTGAAATTTTTTGCTTTTTCCTGCTCCTCTTAGCATGATAAAGAAGATTGAAAGAGAGTGAGATGCCAGCTACTTTCATTCAGTCAGTAGCTTCAATCATTTCTGGACGTTTTTCAATGGTAAAAATCAATGAATATTGTAAATGCACAAACAGTAATTTCTCCACATTGCAAGGTGCAATTCTGAAATTTTTTGCTTTTTCCTGCTCCTCTTAGCATGATAAAGAAGATTCAAAGAGAGTGAGATGCCAGCTCCTTTCATTCAGTCAGTAGCTTCAAACATTTCTGGTATATGAATAACATGATGTTTTTCAATGGCAAAAATCAATGAATATTGTAAATGCACAAGCAGTAATTTCTCCGCATTGCAAGGTGCAATTCTGAAATTTTTTGCTTTTTCCTGCTCCTCTTAGCATGATAAAGATTCAAAGAGAGTGAGATGCCAGCTCCTTTCATTCAGTCAGTAGCTTCAATCATTTCTGGACGTTTCTCAATGGCAAAAATCAATGAATATTGTAAATGCACAAACTGTAATTTCTCCGCATTGCAAGGTGCAATTCTGAAATTTTTTGCTTTTTCCTGCTCCTCTTAGCATGATAAAGAAGATTCAAAGAGAGTGAGATGCCAGCTCCTTTCATTCAGTCAGTAGCTTCAATCATTTCTGGACGTTTTTCAATGGCAAAAATCAATGAATTTTGTAAATGCACAAACAGTAATTTCTCCGCATTGCAAGGTGCAATTCTGAAATTTTTTGCTTTTTCCTGCTCCTCTTAGCATGATAAAGAAGATTCAAAGAGAGTGAGATGCCAGCTCCTTTCATTCAGTCAGTACCTTCAATCATTTCTGGACGTTTTTCAATGGCAAAAATCAATGAATATTGTAAATGCACAAACAGTAATTTCTCCGCATTGCAAGGTGCAATTCTGAAATTTTTTGCTTTTTCCCGCTCCTCTTAGCATGATAAAGAAGATTCAAAGAGAGTGAGGTGCCAGCTCCTTTCATTCAGTCAGTAGCTTCAAACATTTCTGGTATATGAATAACATGTTTTTCAATGGCAAAAATCAATGAATATTGTAAATGCACAAACAGTAATTTCTCCGCATTGCAAGGTGCAATTCTGAAATTTTTTGCTTTTTCCTGCTCCTCTTAGCATGATAAAGAAGATTCAAAGAGAGTGAGATGCCAGCTCCTTTCATTCAGTCAGTAGCTTCAATCATTTCTGGACGTTTTTCAATGGCAAAAATCAATGAATATTGTAAATGCACAAACAGTAATTTCTCCGCATTGCAAGGTGCAATTCTGAAATTTTTTGCTTTTTCCTGCTCCTCTTAGCATGATAAAGAAGATTCAAAGAGAGTGAGATGCCAGCTCCTTTCATTCAGTCAGTAGCTTCAATCATTTCTGGACGTTTTTCAATGGCAAAAATCAATGAATATTGTAAATGCACAAACAGTAATTTCTCCGCATTGCAAGGTGCAATTCTGAAATTTTTTGCTTTTTCCTGCTCCTCTTAGCATGATAAAGAAGATTCAAAGAGAGTGAGATGCCAGCTCCTTTCATTCAGTCAGTAGCTTCAAACATTTCTGGTATATGAATAACATGATGTTTTTCAATGGCAAAAATCAATGAATATTGTAAATGCACAAACAGTAATTTCTCCGTATTGCAAGGTGCAAGTCTGAAATTTTTTGCTTTTTCCTGCTCGTCTTAGCATGATAAAGAAGATTCAAAGAGAGTGAGATGCCAGCTACTTTCATTCAGTCAGTAGCTTCAATCATTTCTGGACGTTTTTCAATGGTAAAAATCAATGAATATTGTAAATGCACAAACAGTAATTTCTCCACATTGCAAGGTGCAATTCTGAAATTTTTTGCTTTTTCCTGCTCCTCTTAGCATGATAAAGAAGATTCAAAGAGTGAGGTGCCAGCTCCTTTCATTCAGTCAGTAGCTTCAAACATTTCTGGTATATGAATAACATGTTTTTCAATGGCAAAAATCAATGAATATTGTAAATGCACAAACAGTAATTTCTCCGCATTGCAAGGTGCAATTCTGAAATTTTTTGCTTTTTCCTGCTCCTCTTAGCATGATAAAGAAGATTCAAAGAGAGTGAGATGCCAGCTCCTTTCATTCAGTCAGTAGCTTCAATAATTTCTGGACGTTTTTCAATGGCAAAAATCAATGAATATTGTAAATGCACAAACAGTAATTTCTCCGCATTACAAGGTGCAATTCTGAAATTTTTTGCTTTTTCCTGCTCCTCTTAGCATGATAAAGAAGATTCAAAGAGAGTGAGATGCCAGCTCCTTTCATTCAGTCAGTAGCTTCAATCATTTCTGGACGTTTTTCAATGGCAAAAATCAATGAATATTGTAAATGCACAAACAGTAATTTCTCCGCATTGCAAGGTGCAATTCTGAAATTTTTTGCTTTTTCCTGCTCCTCTTAGCATGATAAAGAAGATTCAAAGAGAGTGAGATGCCAGCTCCTTTCATTCAGTCAGTAGCTTCAAACATTTCTGGTATATGAATAACATGATGTTTTTCAATGGCAAAAATCAATGAATATTGAAAATGCACAAACAGTAATTTCTCCGCATTGCAAGGTGCAATTCTGAAATTTTTTGCTTTTTCCTGCTCCTCTTAGCATGATAAAGAAGATTCAAAGAGAGTGAGATGCCAGCTCCTTTCATTCAGTCAGTAGCTTCAATCATTTCTGGACGTTTTTCAATGGCAAAAATCAACGAATATTGTAAATGCACAAACAGTAATTTCTCCGCATTGCAAGGTGCAATTCTGAAATTTTTTGCTTTTTCCTGCTCCTCTTAGCATGATAAAGAAGATTCAAAGAGAGTGAGATGCCAGCTCCTTTCATTCAGTCAGTAGCTTCAATCATTTCTGGACGTTTTTCAATGGCAAAAATCAATGAATATTGTAAATGCACAAACTGTAATTTCTCCGCATTGCAAGGTGCAATTCTGAAATTTTTTGCTTTTTCCTGCTCCTCTTAGCATGATAAAGAAGATTCAAAGAGAGTGAGATGCCAGCTCCTTTCATTCAGTCAGTAGCTTCAATAATTTCTGGACGTTTTTCAATGGCAAAAATCAATGAATATTGTAAATGCACAAACAGTAAATTCTCCGCATTGCAAGGTGCAATTCTGAAATTTTTTGCTTTTTCCTGCTCCTCTTAGCATGATAAAGAAGATTCAAAGAGAGTGAGATGCCAGCTCCTTTCCTTCAGTCAGTAGCTTCAATCATTTCTGGTATATGAATAACATGATGTTTTTCAATGGCAAAAATCAATGAATTTTGTAAATGCACAAACAGTAATTTCTCCGCATTGCAAGGCGCAATTCTGAAATTTTTTGCTTTTTCCTGCTCCTCTTAGCATGATAAAGAAGATTCAAAGAGAGTGAGATGCCAGCTCCTTTCATTCAGTCAGTAGCTTCAATCATTTCTGGACATTTTTCAATGGCAAAAATCAATGAATATTGTAAATGCACAAACAGTAATTTCTCCGCATTGCAAGGTGCAATTCTGAAATTTTTTGCTTTTTCCTGCTCCTCTTAGCATGATAAAGAAGATTCAAAGAGAGTGAGATGCCAGCTCCTTTCATTCAGTCAGTAGCTTCAATCATTTCTGGACGTTTTTCAATGGCAAAAATCAATGAATATTGTAAATGCACAAACAGTAATTTCTCCGCATTGCAAGGTGCAATTCTGAAATTTTTTGCTTTTTCCTGCTCCTCTTAGCATGATAAAGAAGATTCAAAGAGAGTGAGGTGCCAGCTCCTTTCATTCAGTCAGGAGCTTCAAACATTTCTGGTATATGAATAACATGTTTTTCAATGGCAAAAATCAATGAATATTGTAAATGCACAAACAGTAAATTCTCCGCATTGCAAGGTGCAATTCTGAAATTTTTTGCTTTTTCCTGCTCCTCTTAGCATGATAAAGAAGATTCAAAGAGAGTGAGATGCCAGCTCCTTTCATTCAGTCAGTAGCTTCAATCATTTCTGGACGTTTTTCAATGGCAAAAATCAATGAATATTGTAAATGCACAAACTGTAATTTCTCCGCATTGCAAGGTGCAATTCTGAAATTTTTTGCTTTTTCCTGCTCCTCTTAGCATGATAAAGAAGATTCAAAGAGAGTGAGATGCCAGCTCCTTTCATTCAGTCAGTAGCTTCAATCATTTCTGGACGTTTTTCAATGGCAAAAATCAACGAATATTGTAAATGCACAAACAGTAATTTCTCCGCATTGCAAGGTGCAATTCTGAAATTTTTTGCTTTTTCCTGCTCCTCTTAGCATGATAAAGAAGATTCAAAGAGAGTGAGATGCCAGCTCCTTTCATTCAGTCAGTAGCTTCAATCATTTCTGGACGTTTTTCAATGGCAAAAATCAATGAATATTGTAAATGCACAAACAGTAATTTCTCCGCATTGCAAGTTGCAATTCTGAAATTTTTTGCTTTTTCCTGCTCCTCTTAGCATGATAAAGAAGATTCAAAGAGAGTGAGATGCCAGCTCCTTTCATTCAGTCAGTACCTTCAATCATTTCTGGACGTTTTTCAATGGCAAAAATCAATGAATATTGTAAATGCACAAACAGTAATTTCTCCGCATTGCAAGGTGCAATTCTGAAATTTTTTGCTTTTTCCTGCTCCTCTTAGCATGATAAAGAAGATTCAAAGAGAGTGAGATGCCAGCTCCTTTCATTCAGTCAGTAGCTTCAAACATTTCTGGTATATGAATAACATGATGTTTTTCAAGGGCAAAAATCAATGAATATTGTAAATGCACAAACAGTAATTTCTCCGCATTGCAAGGTGCAAGTCTGAAATTTTTTGCTTTTTTCTGCTCCTCTTAGCATGATAAAGAAGATTCAAAGAGAGTGAGATGCCAGCTCCTTTCATTCAGTCAGTAGCTTCAAACATTTCTGGTATATGAATAACATGATGTTTTTCAATGGCAAAAATCAATGAATATTGTAAATGCACAAACAGTAATTTCTCCGCATTGCAAGGTGCAAGTCTGAAATTTTTTGCTTTTTCCTGCTCCTCTTAGCATGATAAAGAAGATTCAAAGAGAGTGAGATGCCAGCTACTTTCATTCAGTCAGTAGCTTCAATCATTTCTGGACGTTTTTCAATGGTAAAAATCAATGAATATTGTAAATGCACAAACAGTAATTCCTCGACATTGCAAGGTGCAATTCTGAAATTTTTTGCTTTTTCATGCTCCTCTTAGCATGATAAAGAAGATTCAAAGAGAGTGAGATGCCAGCTCCTTTCATTCAGTCAGTAGCTTCAATCATTTCTGGACGTTTTTCAATGGCAAAAATCAATGAATATTGTAAATGCACAAACAGTAATTTCTCCGCATTGCAAGGTGCAATTCTGAAATTTTTTGCTTTTTCCTGCTCCTCTTAGCATGATAAAGAAGATTCAAAGAGAGTGAGATGCCAGCTCCTTTCATTCAGTCAGTAGCTTCAATCATTTCTGGACGTTTTTCAATGGCAAAAATCAATGAATATTGTAAATGCACAAACAGTAATTTCTCCGCATTGCAAGGTGCAATTCTGAAATTTTTTGCTTTTTCCTGCTCCTCTTAGCATGATAAAGAAGATTCAAAGAGAGTGAGATGCCAGCTCCTTTCATTCAGTCAGTAGCTTCAAACATTTCTGGTATATGAATAACATGATGTTTTTCAATGGCAAAAATCAATGAATATTGTAAATGCACAAACAGTAATTTCTCCGCATTGCAAGGTGCAAGTCTGAAATTTTTTGCTTTTTCCTGCTCGTCTTAGCATGATAAAGAAGATTCAAAGAGAGTGAGATGCCAGCTACTTTCATTCAGTCAGTAGCTTCAATCATTTCTGGACGTTTTTCAATGGTAAAAATCAATGAATATTGTAAATGCACAAACAGTAATTTCTCCACATTGCAAGGTGCAATTCTGAAATTTTTTGCTTTTCCTGCTCCTCTTAGCATGATAAAGAAGATTCAAAGAGTGAGGTGCCAGCTCCTTTCATTCAGTCAGTAGCTTCAAACATTTCTGGTATATGAATAACATGTTTTTCAATGGCAAAAATCAATGAATATTGTAAATGCACAAACAGTAATTTCTCCGCATTGCAAGGTGCAATTCTGAAATTTTTTGCTTTTTCCTGCTCCTCTTAGCATGATAAAGAAGATTCAAAGAGAGTGAGATGCCAGCTCCTTTCATTCAGTCAGTAGCTTCAATCATTTCTGGACGTTTTTCAATGGCAAAAATCAATGAATATTGTAAATGCACAAACAGTAATTTCTCCGCATTGCAAGGTGCAATTCTGAAATTTTTTGCTTTTTCCTGCTCCTCTTAGCATGATAAAGAAGATTCAAAGAGAGTGAGATGCCAGCTCCTTTCATTCAGTCAGTAGCTTCAATCATTTCTGGACGTTTTTCAATGGCAAAAATCAATGAATATTGTAAATGCACAAACAGTAATTTCTCCGCATTGCAAGGTGCAATTCTGAAATTTTTTGCTTTTTCCTGCTCCTCTTAGCATGATAAAGAAGATTCAAAGAGAGTGAGATGCCAGCTCCTTTCATTCAGTCAGTAGCTTCAAACATTTCTGGTATATGAATAACATGATGTTTTTCAATGGCAAAAATCAATGAATATTGTAAATGCACAAACAGTAATTTCTCCGCATTGCAAGGTGCAAGTCTGAATTTTTTTGCTTTTTCCTGCTCGTCTTAGCATGATAAAGAAGATTCAAAGAGAGTGAGATGCCAGCTACTTTCATTCAGTCAGTAGCTTCAATCATTTCTGGACGTTTTTCAATGGTAAAAATCAATGAATATTGTAAATGCACAAACAGTAATTTCTCCACATTGCAAGGTGCAATTCTGAAATTTTTTGCTTTTTCCTGCTCCTCTTAGCATGATAAAGAAGATTCAAAGAGTGAGGTGCCAGCTCCTTTCATTCAGTCAGTAGCTTCAAACATTTCTGGTATATGAATAACATGTTTTTCAATGGCAAAAATCAATGAATATTGTAAATGCACAAACAGTAATTTCTCCGCATTGCAAGGTGCAATTCTGAAATTTTTTGCTTTTTCCTGCTCCTCTTAGCATGATAAAGAAGATTCAAAGAGAGTGAGATGCCAGCTCCTTTCATTCAGTCAGTAGCTTCAATAATTTCTGGACGTTTTTCAATGGCAAAAATCAATGAATATTGTAAATGCACAAACAGTAATTTCTCCGCATTACAAGGTGCAATTCTGAAATTTTTTGCTTTTTCCTGCTCCTCTTAGCATGATAAAGAAGATTCAAAGAGAGTGAGATGCCAGCTCCTTTCATTCAGTCAGTAGCTTCAATCATTTCTGGACGTTTTTCAATGGCAAAAATCAATGAATATTGTAAATGCACAAACAGTAATTTCTCCGCATTGCAAGGTGCAATTCTGAAATTTTTTGCTTTTTCCTGCTCCTCTTAGCATGATAAAGAAGATTCAAAGAGAGTGAGATGCCAGCTCCTTTCATTCAGTCAGTAGCTTCAAACATTTCTGGTATATGAATAACATGATGTTTTTCAATGGCAAAAATCAATGAATATTGTAAATGCACAAACAGTAATTTCTCCGCATTGCAAGGTGCAAGTCTGAAATTTTTTGCTTTTTCCTGCTCGTCTTAGCATGATAAAGAAGATTCAAAGAGAGTGAGATGCCAGCTACTTTCATTCAGTCAGTAGCTTCAATCATTTCTGGACGTTTTTCAATGGTAAAAATCAATGAATATTGTAAATGCACAAACAGTAATTTCTCCACATTGCAAGGTGCAATTCTGAAATTTTTTGCTTTTCCCTGCTCCTCTTAGCATGATAAAGAAGATTCAAAGAGAGTGAGATGCCAGCTCCTTTCATTCAGTCAGTAGCTTCAAACATTTCTGGTATATGAATAACATGATGTTTTTCAATGGCAAAAATCAATGAATATTGTAAATGCACAAACAGTAATTTCTCCGCATTGCAAGGTGCAATTCTGAAATTTTTTGCTTTTTCCTGCTCCTCTTAGCATGATAAAGAAGATTCAAAGAGAGTGAGATGCCAGCTCCTTTCATTCAGTCAGTAGCTTCAAACATTTCTGGTATATGAATAACATGATGTTTTTCAATGGCAAAAATCAATGAATATTGTAAATGCACAAACAGTAATTTCTCCGCATTGCAAGGTGCAATTCTGAAATTTTTTGCTTTTTCCTGCTCCTCTTAGCATGATAAAGAAGATTCAAAGAGAGTGAGATGCCAGCTCCTTTCATTCAGTCAGTAGCTTCAATCAATTCTGGACGTTTTTCAATGGCAAAAATCAATGAATATTGTAAATGCACAAACAGTAATTTCTCCGCATTGCAAGGTGCAATTCTGAAATTTTTTGCTTTTTCCTGCTCCTCTTAGCATGATAAAGAAGATTCAAAGAGCGTGAGATGTCAGCTCCTTTCATTCAGTCAGTAGCTTCAAACATTTCTGGTATATGAATAACATGATGTTTTTCAATGGCAAAAATCAATGAATATTGTAAATGCACAAACAGTAATTTCTCCGCATTGCAAGGTGCAATTCTGAAATTTTTTGCTTTTTCCTGCTCCTCTTAGCATGATAAAGAAGATTCAAAGAGAGTGAGATGCCAGCTCCTTTCATTCAGTCAGTAGCTTCAATCATTTCTGGACGTTTTTCAATGGCAAAAATCAATGAATATTGTAAATGCACAAACAGTAATTTCTCCGCATTGCAAGGTGCAATTCTGAAATTTTTTGCTTTTTCCTGCTCCTCTTAGCATGATAAAGAAGATTCAAAGAGAGTGAGATGCCAGCTCCTTTCGTTCAGTCAGTAGCTTCAATCATTTCTGGACGTTTTTCAATGGCAAAAATCATTGAATATTATAAATGCACAAACAGTAATTTCTCCGCATTGCAAGGTGCAATTCTGAAATTTTTTACTTTTTCCTGCTCCTCTTAGCATGATAAAGAAGATTCAAAGAGAGTGAGATGCCAGCTCCTTTCATTCAGTCAGTAGCTTCAATCATTTCTGGTATATGAATAACATGATGTTTTTCAATGGCAAAAATCAATGAATATTGTAAATGCACAAACAGTAATTTCTCCGCATTGCAAGGTGCAATTCTGAAATTTTTTGCTTTTTCCTGCTCCTCTTAGCATGATAAACAAGATTCAAAGAGAGTGAGATGCCAGCTCCTTTCATTCAGTCAGTAGCTTCAATCATTTCTGGACGTTTTTCAATGGCAAAAATCAATGAATATTGTAAATGCACAAACAGTAATTTCTCCGCATTGCAAGGTGCAATTCTGAAATTTTTTGCTTTTTCCTGCTCCTCTTAGCATGATAAAGAAGATTCAAAGAGAGTGAGATGCCAGCTCCTTTCATTCAGTCAGTAGCTTCAAACATTTCTGGTATATGAATAACATGATGTTTTTCAATGGCAAAAATCAATGAATATTGTAAATGCACAAACAGTAATTTCTCCGCATTGCAAGGTGCAATTCTGAAATTTTTTGCTTTTTCCTGCTCCTCTTAGCATGATAAAGAAGATTCAAAGAGAGTGAGATGCCAGCTCCTTTCATTCAGTCAGTAGCTTCAATCATTTCTGGACGTTTTTCAATGGCAAAAATCAATGAATATTGTAAATGCACAAACAGTAATTTCTCCGCATTGCAAGGTGCAATTCTGAAATTTTTTGCTTTTTCCTGCTCCTCTTAGCATGATAAAGAAGATTCAAAGAGAGTGAGATGCCAGCTCCTTTCATTCAGTCAGTAGCTTCAATCATTTCTGGACGTTTTTCAATGGCAAAAATCAATGAATATTGTAAATGCACAAACAGTAATTTCTCCGCATTGCAAGGTGCAATTCTGAAATGTTTTGCTTTTTCCTGCTCCTCTTAGCATGATAAAGAAGATTCAAAGAGAGTGAGATGCCAGCTCCTTTCATTCAGTCAGTAGCTTCAATCATTTCTGGACGTTTTTCAATGGCAAAAATCAATGAATATTGTAAATGCACAAACATTAATTTCTCCGCATTGCAAGGTGCAATTCTGAAATTTTTTGCTTTTTCCTGCTCCTCTTAGCATGATAAAGAAGATTCAAAGAGAGTGAGATGCCAGCTCCTTTCATTCAGTCAGTAGCTTCAAACATTTCTGGTATATGAATAACATGATGTTTTTCAATGGCAAAAATCAATGAATATTGTAAATGCACAAACAGTAATTTCTCCGCATTGCAAGGTGCAATTCTGAAATTTTTTGCTTTTTCCTGCTCCTCTTAGCATGATAAAGAAGATTCAAAGAGAGTGAGATGCCAGCTCCTTTCATTCAGTCAGTAGCTTCAAACATTTCTGGTATATGAATAACATGATGTTTTTCAATGGCAAAAATCAATGAATATTGTAAATGCACAAACAGTAATTTCTCCGCATTGCAAGGTGCAATTCTGAAATTTTTTGCTTTTTCCTGCTCCTCTTAGCATGATAAAGAAGATTCAAAGAGAGTGAGATGCCAGCTCCTTTCATTCAGTCAGTAGCTTCAATCATTTCTGGACGTTTTTCAATGGCAAAAATCAATGAATATTGTAAATGCACAAACAGTAATTTCTCCGCATTGCAAGGTGCAATTCTGAAATTTTTTGCTTTTTCCTGCTCCTCTTAGCATGATAAAGAAGATTCAAAGAGCGTGAGATGTCAGCTCCTTTCAGTCAGTCAGTAGCTTCAAACATTTCTGGTATATGAATAACATGATGTTTTTCAATGGCAAAAATCAATGAATATTGTAAATGCACAAACAGTAATTTCTCCGCATTGCAAGGTGCAATTCTGAAATTTTTTGCTTTTTCCTGCTCCTCTTAGCATGATAAAGAAGATTCAAAGAGAGTGAGATGCCAGCTCCTTTCATTCAGTCAGTAGCTTCAATCATTTCTGGACGTTTTTCAATGGCAAAAATCAATGAATATTGTAAATGCACAAACAGTAATTTCTCCGCATTGCAAGGTGCAATTCTGAAATTTTTTGCTTTTTCCTGCTCCTCTTAGCATGATAAAGAAGATTCAAAGAGAGTGAGATGCCAGCTCCTTTCATTCAGTCAGTAGCTTCAAACATTTCTGGTATATGAATAACATGATGTTTTTCAATGGCAAAAATCAATGAATATTGTAAATGCACAAACAGTAATTTCTCCGCATTGCAAGGTGCAATTCTGAAATTTTTTGCTTTTTCCTGCTCCTCTTAGCATGATAAAGAAGATTCAAAGAGAGTGAGATGCCAGCTCCTTTCATTCAGTCAGTAGCTTCAATCATTTCTGGACGTTTTTCAATGGCAAAAATCAATGAATATTGTAAATGCACAAACAGTAATTTCTCCGCATTGCAAGGTGCAATTCTGAAATGTTTTGCTTTTTCCTGCTCCTCTTAGCATGATAAAGAAGATTCAAAGAGCGTGAGATGTCAGCTCCTTTCATTCAGTCAGTAGCTTCAAACATTTCTGGTATATGAATAACATGATGTTTTTCAAAGGCAAAAATCAATGAATATTGTAAATGCACAAACAGTAATTTCTCCGCATTGCAAGGTGCAATTCTGAAATTATTTGCTTTTTCCTGCTCCTCTTAGCATGATAAAGAAGATTCAAAGAGAGTGAGATGCCAGCTCCTTTCATTCAGTCAGTAGCTTCAATCATTTCTGGACGTTTTTCAATGGCAAAAATCAATGAATATTGTAAATGCACAAACAGTAATTTCTCCGCATTGCAAGGTGCAATTCTGAAATTTTTTGCTTTTTCCTGCTCCTCTTAGCATGATAAAGAAGATTCAAAGAGAGTGAGATGCCAGCTCCTTTCGTTCAGTCAGTAGCTTCAATCATTTCTGGACGTTTTTCAATGGCAAAAATCATTGAATATTATAAATGCACAAACAGTAATTTCTCCGCATTGCAAGGTGCAATTCTGAAATTTTTTACTTTTTCCTGCTCCTCTTAGCATGATAAAGAAGATTCAAAGAGAGTGAGATGCCAGCTCCTTTCATTCAGTCAGTAGCTTCAATCATTTCTGGTATATGAATAACATGATGTTTTTCAATGGCAAAAATCAATGAATATTGTAAATGCACAAACAGTAATTTCTCCGCATTGCAAGGTGCAATTCTGAAATTTTTTGCTTTTTCCTACTCCTCTTAGCATGATAAACAAGATTCAAAGAGAGTGAGATGCCAGCTCCTTTCATTCAGTCAGTAGCTTCAATCATTTCTGGACGTTTTTCAATGGCAAAAATCAATGAATATTGTAAATGCACAAACAGTAATTTCTCCGCATTGCAAGGTGCAATTCTGAAATTTTTTGCTTTTTCCTGCTCCTCTTAGCATGATAAAGAAGATTCAAAGAGAGTGAGATGCCAGCTCCTTTCATTCAGTCAGTAGCTTCAATCATTTCTGGACGTTTTTCAATGGCAAAAATCAATGAATATTGTAAATGCACAAACATTAATTTCTCCGCATTGCAAGGTGCAATTCTGAAATTTTTTGCTTTTTCCTGCTCCTCTTAGCATGATAAAGAAGATTCAAAGAGAGTGAGATGCCAGCTCCTTTCATTCAGTCAGTAGCTTCAAACATTTCTGGTATATGAATAACATGATGTTTTTCAATGGCAAAAATCAATGAATATTGTAAATGCACAAACAGTAATTTCTCCGCATTGCAAGGTGCAATTCTGAAATTTTTTGCTTTTTCCTGCTCCTCTTAGCATGATAAAGAAGATTCAAAGAGAGTGAGATGCCAGCTCCTTTCATTCAGTCAGTAGCTTCAAACATTTCTGGTATATGAATAACATGATGTTTTTCAATGGCAAAAATCAATGAATATTGTAAATGCACAAACAGTAATTTCTCCGCATTGCAAGGTGCAATTCTGAAATTTTTTGCTTTTTCCTGCTCCTCTTAGCATGATAAAGAAGATTCAAAGAGAGTGAGATGCCAGCTCCTTTCATTCAGTCAGTAGCTTCAATCATTTCTGGACGTTTTTCAATGGCAAAAATCAATGAATATTGTAAATGCACAAACAGTAATTTCTCCGCATTGCAAGGTGCAATTCTGAAATTTTTTGCTTTTTCCTGCTCCTCTTAGCATGATAAAGAAGATTCAAAGAGCGTGAGATGTCAGCTCCTTTCATTCAGTCAGTAGCTTCAAACATTTCTGGTATATGAATAACATGATGTTTTTCAATGGCAAAAATCAATGAATATTGTAAATGCACAAACAGTAATTTCTCCGCATTGCAAGGTGCAATTCTGAAATTTTTTGCTTTTTCCTGCTCCTCTTAGCATGATAAAGAAGATTCAAAGAGAGTGAGATGCCAGCTCCTTTCATTCAGTCAGTAGCTTCAATCATTTCTGGATGTTTTTCAATGGCAAAAATCAATGAATATTGTAAATGCACAAACAGTAATTTCTCCGCATTGCAAGGTGCAATTCTGAAATTTTTTGCTTTTTCCTGCTCCTCTTAGCATGATAAAGAAGATTCAAAGAGAGTGAGATGCCAGCTCCTTTCATTCAGTCAGTAGCTTCAAACATTTCTGGTATATGAATAACATGATGTTTTTCAATGGCAAAAATCAATGAATATTGTAAATGCACAAACAGTAATTTCTCCGCATTGCAAGGTGCAATTCTGAAATTTTTTGCTTTTTCCTGCTCCTCTTAGCATGATAAAGAAGATTCAAAGAGAGTGAGATGCCAGCTCCTTTCATTCAGTCAGTAGCTTCAATCATTTCTGGACGTTTTTCAATGGCAAAAATCAATGAATATTGTAAATGCACAAACAGTAATTTCTCCGCATTGCAAGGTGCAATTCTGAAATGTTTTGCTTTTTCCTGCTCCTCTTAGCATGATAAAGAAGATTCAAAGAGCGTGAGATGTCAGCTCCTTTCATTCAGTCAGTAGCTTCAAACATTTCTGGTATATGAATAACATGATGTTTTTCAAAGGCAAAAATCAATGAATATTGTAAATGCACAAACAGTAATTTCTCCGCATTGCAAGGTGCAATTCTGAAATTATTTGCTTTTTCCTGCTCCTCTTAGCATGATAAAGAAGATTCAAAGAGAGTGAGATGCCAGCTCCTTTCATTCAGTCAGTAGCTTCAATCATTTCTGGACGTTTTTCAATGGCAAAAATCAATGAATATTGTAAATGCACAAACAGTAATTTCTCCGCATTGCAAGGTGCAATTCTGAAATTTTTTGCTTTTTCCTGCTCCTCTTAGCATGATAAAGAAGATTCAAAGAGAGTGAGATGCCAGCTCCTTTCGTTCAGTCAGTAGCTTCAATCATTTCTGGACGTTTTTCAATGGCAAAAATCATTGAATATTATAAATGCACAAACAGTAATTTCTCCGCATTGCAAGGTGCAATTCTGAAATTTTTTACTTTTTCCTGCTCCTCTTAGCATGATAAAGAAGATTCAAAGAGAGTGAGATGCCAGCTCCTTTCATTCAGTCAGTAGCTTCAATCATTTCTGGTATATGAATAACATGATGTTTTTCAATGGCAAAAATCAATGAATATTGTAAATGCACAAACAGTAATTTCTCCGCATTGCAAGGTGCAATTCTGAAATTTTTTGCTTTTTCCTACTCCTCTTAGCATGATAAACAAGATTCAAAGAGAGTGAGATGCCAGCTCCTTTCATTCAGTCAGTAGCTTCAATCATTTCTGGACGTTTTTCAATGGCAAAAATCAATGAATATTGTAAATGCACAAACAGTAATTTCTCCGCATTGCAAGGTGCAATTCTGAAATTTTTTGCTTTTTCCTGCTCCTCTTAGCATGATAAAGAAGATTCAAAGAGAGTGAGATGCCAGCTCCTTTCATTCAGTCAGTAGCTTCAAACATTTCTGGTATATGAATAACATGATGTTTTTCAATGGCAAAAATCAATGAATATTGTAAATGCACAAACAGTAATTTCTCCGCATTGCAAGGCGCAATTCTGAAATTTTTTGCTTTTTCCTGCTCCTCTTAGCATGATAAAGAAGATTCAAAGAGAGTGAGATGCCAGATCCTTTCATTCAGTCAGTAGCTTCAATCATTTCTGGACGTTTTTCAATGGCAAAAATCAATGAATATTGTAAATGCACAAACAGTAATTTCTCCGCATTGCAAGGTGCAATTCTGAAATTTTTTGCTTTTTCCTGCTCCTCTTAGCATGATAAAGAAGATTCAAAGAGAGTGAGATGCCAGCTCCTTTCATTCAGTCAGTAGCTTCAATCATTTCTGGACGTTTTTCAATGGCAAAAATCAATGAATATTGTAAATGCACAAACAGTAATTTCTCCGCATTGCAAGGTGCAATTCTGAAATTTTTTGCTTTTTCCTGCTCCTCTTAGCATGATAAAGAAGATTCAAAGAGAGTGAGATGCCAGCTCCTTTCATTCAGTCAGTAGCTTCAAACATTTCTGGTATATGAATAACATGATGTTTTTCAATGGCAAAAATCAATGAATATTGTAAATGCACAAACAGTAATTTCTCCGCATTGCAAGGTGCAAGTCTGAAATTTTTTGCTTTTTCCTGCTCCTCTTAGTATGATAAAGAAGATTCAAAGAGAGTGAGATGCCAGCTACTTTCATTCAGTCAGTAGCTTCAATAATTTCTGGACGTTTTTCAATGGTAAAAATCAATGAATATTGTAAATGCACAAACAGTAATTTCTCCACATTGCAAGGTGCAATTCTGAAATTTTTTGCTTTTTCCTGCTCCTCTTAGCATGATAAAGAAGATTCAAAGAGAGTGAGATGCCAGCTCCTTTCATTCAGTCAGTAGCTTCAAACATTTCTGGTATATGAATAACATGATGTTTTTCAATGGCAAAAATCAATGAATATTGTAAATGCACAAACAGTAATTTCTCCGCATTGCAAGGTGCAATTCTGAAATTTTTTGCTTTTTCCTGCTCCTCTTAGCATGATAAAGAAGATTCAAAGAGAGTGAGATGCCAGCTCCTTTCATTCAGTCAGTAGCTTCAAACATTTCTGGTATATGAATAACATGATGTTTTTCAATGGCAAAAATCAATGAATATTGTAAATGCACAAACAGTAATTTCTCCGCATTGCAAGGTGCAATTCTGAAATTTTTTGCATTTTCCTGCTCCTCTTAGCATGATAAAGAAGATTCAAAGAGAGTGAGATGCCAGCTACTTTCATTCAGTCAGTAGATTCAATCATTTCTGGACGTTTTTCATTGTTAAAAATCAATGAATATTGTAAATGCACAAACAGTAATTTCTCCACATTGCAAGGTGCAATTCTGAAATTTTTTGCTTTTTCCTGCTCCTCTTAGCATGATAATGAAGATTCAAAGAGAGTGAGATGCCAGCTCCTTTCATTCAGTCAGTAGCTTCAAACATTTCTGGTATATGAATAACATGATGTTTTTCAATGGCAAAAATCAATGAATATTGTAAATGCACAAACAGTAATTTCTCCGCATTGCAAGGTGCAATTCTGAAATTTTTTGCTTTTTCCTGCTCCTCTTAGCATGATAAAGAAGATTCAAAGAGAGTGAGATGCCAGCTCCTTTCATTCAGTCAGTAGCTTCAATCATTTCTGGACGTTTTTCAATGGCAAAAATCAATGAATATTGTAAATGCACAAACAGTAATTTCTCCGCATTGCAAGGTGCAATTCTGAAATTTTTTGCTTTTTCCTGCTCCTCTTAGCATGATAAAGAAGATTCAAAGAGAGTGAGATGCCAGCTCCTTTCATTCAGTCAGTACTTTCAATCATTTCTGGACGTTTTTCAATGGCAAAAATCAATGAATATTGTAAATGCACAAACAGTAATTTCTCCGCATTGCAAGGTGCAATTCTGAAATTTTTTGCTTTTTCCTGCTCCTCTTAGCATGATAAAGAAGATTCAAAGAGAGTGAGATGCCAGCTACTTTCATTCAGTCAGTAGATTCAATCATTTCTGGACGTTTTTCATTGTTAAAAATCAATGAATATTGTAAATGCACAAACAGTAATTTCTCCACATTGCAAGGTGCAATTCTGAAATTTTTTGCTTTTTCCTGCTCCTCTTAGCATGATAATGAAGATTCAAAGAGAGTGAGATGCCAGCTCCTTTCATTCAGTCAGTAGCTTCAAACATTTCTGGTATATGAATAACATGATGTTTTTCAATGGCAAAAATCAATGAATATTGTAAATGCACAAACAGTAATTTCTCCGCATTGCAAGGTGCAATTCTGAAATTTTTTGCTTTTTCCTGCTCCTCTTAGCATGATAAAGAAGATTCAAAGAGAGTGAGATGCCAGCTCCTTTCATTCAGTCAGTAGCTTCAAACATTTCTGGTATATGAATAACATGATGTTTTTCAATGGCAAAAATCAATGAATATTGTAAATGCACAAACAGTAATTTCTCCGCATTGCAAGGTGCAATTCTGAAATTTTTTGCTTTTTCCTGCTCCTCTTAGCATGATAAAGAAGATTCAAAGAGAGTGAGATGCCAGCTCCTTTCATTCAGTCAGTAGCTTCAATCATTTCTGGACGTTTTTCAATGGCAAAAATCAATGAATATTGTAAATGCACAAACAGTAATTTCTCCGCATTGCAAGGTGCAATTCTGAAATTTTTTGCTTTTTCCTGCTCCTCTTAGCATGATAAAGAAGATTCAAAGAGCGTGAGATGTCAGCTCCTTTCATTCAGTCAGTAGCTTCAAACATTTCTGGTATATGAATAACATGATGTTTTTCAATGGCAAAAATCAATGAATATTGTAAATGCACAAACAGTAATTTCTCCGCATTGCAAGGTGCAATTCTGAAATTTTTTGCTTTTTCCTGCTCCTCTTAGCATGATAAAGAAGATTCAAAGAGAGTGAGATGCCAGCTCCTTTCATTCAGTCAGTAGCTTCAATCATTTCTGGACGTTTTTCAATGGCAAAAATCAATGAATATTGTAAATGCACAAACAGTAATTTCTCCGCATTGCAAGGTGCAATTCTGAAATTTTTTGCTTTTTCCTGCTCCTCTTAGCATGATAAAGAAGATTCAAAGAGAGTGAGATGCCAGCTCCTTTCATTCAGTCAGTAGCTTCAAACATTTCTGGTATATGAATAACATGATGTTTTTCAATGGCAAAAATCAATGAATATTGTAAATGCACAAACAGTAATTTCTCCGCATTGCAAGGTGCAATTCTGAAATTTTTTGCTTTTTCCTGCTCCTCTTAGCATGATAAAGAAGATTCAAAGAGAGTGAGATGCCAGCTCCTTTCATTCAGTCAGTAGCTTCAATCATTTCTGGACGTTTTTCAATGGCAAAAATCAATGAATATTGTAAATGCACAAACAGTAATTTCTCCGCATTGCAAGGTGCAATTCTGAAATGTTTTGCTTTTTCCTGCTCCTCTTAGCATGATAAAGAAGATTCAAAGAGCGTGAGATGTCAGCTCCTTTCATTCAGTCAGTAGCTTCAAACATTTCTGGTATATGAATAACATGATGTTTTTCAAAGGCAAAAATCAATGAATATTGTAAATGCACAAACAGTAATTTCTCCGCATTGCAAGGTGCAATTCTGAAATTATTTGCTTTTTCCTGCTCCTCTTAGCATGATAAAGAAGATTCAAAGAGAGTGAGATGCCAGCTCCTTTCATTCAGTCAGTAGCTTCAATCATTTCTGGACGTTTTTCAATGGCAAAAATCAATGAATATTGTAAATGCACAAACAGTAATTTCTCCGTATTGCAAGGTGCAATTCTGAAATTTTTTGCTTTTTCCTGCTCCTCTTAGCATGATAAAGAAGATTCAAAGAGAGTGAGATGCCAGCTCCTTTCGTTCAGTCAGTAGCTTCAATCATTTCTGGACGTTTTTCAATGGCAAAAATCATTGAATATTATAAATGCACAAACAGTAATTTCTCCGCATTGCAAGGTGCAATTCTGAAATTTTTTACTTTTTCCTGCTCCTCTTAGCATGATAAAGAAGATTCAAAGAGAGTGAGATGCCAGCTCCTTTCATTCAGTCAGTAGCTTCAATCATTTCTGGTATATGAATAACATGATGTTTTTCAATGGCAAAAATCAATGAATATTGTAAATGCACAAACAGTAATTTCTCCGCATTGCAAGGTGCAATTCTGAAATTTTTTGCTTTTTCCTACTCCTCTTAGCATGATAAACAAGATTCAAAGAGAGTGAGATGCCAGCTCCTTTCATTCAGTCAGTAGCTTCAATCATTTCTGGACGTTTTTCAATGGCAAAAATCAATGAATATTGTAAATGCACAAACAGTAATTTCTCCGCATTGCAAGGTGCAATTCTGAAATTTTTTGCTTTTTCCTGCTCCTCTTAGCATGATAAAGAAGATTCAAAGAGAGTGAGATGCCAGCTCCTTTCATTCAGTCAGTAGCTTCAAACATTTCTGGTATATGAATAACATGATGTTTTTCAATGGCAAAAATCAATGAATATTGTAAATGCACAAACAGTAATTTCTCCGCATTGCAAGGCGCAATTCTGAAATTTTTTGCTTTTTCCTGCTCCTCTTAGCATGATAAAGAAGATTCAAAGAGAGTGAGATGCCAGATCCTTTCATTCAGTCAGTAGCTTCAATCATTTCTGGACGTTTTTCAATGGCAAAAATCAATGAATATTGTAAATGCACAAACAGTAATTTCTCCGCATTGCAAGGTGCAATTCTGAAATTTTTTGCTTTTTCCTGCTCCTCTTAGCATGATAAAGAAGATTCAAAGAGAGTGAGATGCCAGCTCCTTTCATTCAGTCAGTAGCTTCAATCATTTCTGGACGTTTTTCAATGGCAAAAATCAATGAATATTGTAAATGCACAAACAGTAATTTCTCCGCATTGCAAGGTGCAATTCTGAAATTTTTTGCTTTTTCCTGCTCCTCTTAGCATGATAAAGAAGATTCAAAGAGAGTGGGATGCCAGCTCCTTTCATTCAGTCAGTAGCTTCAAACATTTCTGGTATATGAATAACATGATGTTTTTCAATGGCAAAAATCAATGAATATTGTAAATGCACAAACAGTAATTTCTCCGCATTGCAAGGTGCAAGTCTGAAATTTTTTGCTTTTTCCTGCTCCTCTTAGTATGATAAAGAAGATTCAAAGAGAGTGAGATGCCAGCTACTTTCATTCAGTCAGTAGCTTCAATAATTTCTGGACGTTTTTCAATGGTAAAAATCAATGAATATTGTAAATGCACAAACAGTAATTTCTCCACATTGCAAGGTGCAATTCTGAAATTTTTTGCTTTTTCCTGCTCCTCTTAGCATGATAAAGAAGATTCAAAGAGAGTGAGATGCCAGCTCCTTTCATTCAGTCAGTAGCTTCAAACATTTCTGGTATATGAATAACATGATGTTTTTCAATGGCAAAAATCAATGAATATTGTAAATGCACAAACAGTAATTTCTCCGCATTGCAAGGTGCAATTCTGAAATTTTTTGCTTTTTCCTGCTCCTCTTAGCATGATAAAGAAGATTCAAAGAGAGTGAGATGCCAGCTCCTTTCATTCAGTCAGTAGCTTCAAACATTTCTGGTATATGAATAACATGATGTTTTTCAATGGCAAAAATCAATGAATATTGTAAATGCACAAACAGTAATTTCTCCGCATTGCAAGGTGCAATTCTGAAATTTTTTGCTTTTTCCTGCTCCTCTTAGCATGATAAAGAAGATTCAAAGAGAGTGAGATGCCAGCTTCTTTCATTCAGTCAGTAGATTCAATCATTTCTGGACGTTTTTCATTGTTAAAAATCAATGAATATTGTAAATGCACAAACAGTAATTTCTCCACATTGCAAGGTGCAATTCTGAAATTTTTTGCTTTTTCCTGCTCCTCTTAGCATGATAATGAAGATTCAAAGAGAGTGAGATGCCAGCTCCTTTCATTCAGTCAGTAGCTTCAAACATTTCTGGTATATGAATAACATGATGTTTTTCAATGGCAAAAATCAATGAATATTGTAAATGCACAAACAGTAATTTCTCCGCATTGCAAGGTGCAATTCTGAAATTTTTTGCTTTTTCCTGCTCCTCTTAGCATGATAAAGAAGATTCAAAGAGAGTGAGATGCCAGCTCCTTTCATTCAGTCAGTAGCTTCAATCATTTCTGGATGTTTTTCAATGGCAAAAATCAATGAATATTGTAAATGCACAAACTGTAATTTCTCCGCATTGCAAGGTGCAATTCTGAAATTTTTTACTTTTTCCTGCTCCTCTTAGCATGATAAAGAAGATTCAAAGAGAGTGAGATGCCAGCTCCTTTCATTCAGTCAGTAGCTTCAATCATTTCTGGACGTTTTTCAATGGCAAAAATCAATGAATATTGTAAATGCACAAACAGTAATTTCTCCGCATTGCAAGGTGCAATTCTGAAATTTTTTGCTTTTTCCTGCTCCTCTTAGCATGATAAAGAAGATTCAAAGAGAGTGAGATGCCAGCTCCTTTCATTCAGTCAGTACTTTCAATCATTTCTGGACGTATTTCAATGGCAAAAATCAATGAATATTGTAAATGCACAAACAGTAATTTCTCCGCATTGCAAGGTGCAATTCTGAATTTTTTTGCTTTTTCCCGCTCCTCTTAGCATGATAAAGAAGATTCAAAGAGAGTGAGGTGCCAGCTCCTTTCATTCAGTCAGTAGCTTCAAACATTTCTGGTATATGAATAACATGTTTTTCAATGGCAAAAATCAATGAATATTGTAAATGCACAAACAGTAATTTCTCCGCATTGCAAGGTGCAATTCTGAAATTTTTTGCTTTTTCCTGCTCCTCTTAGCATGATAATGAAGATTCAAAGAGAGTGAGATGCCAGCTCCTTTCATTCAGTCAGTAGCTTCAAACATTTCTGGTATATGAATAACATGATGTTTTTCAATGGCAAAAATCAATGAATATTGTAAATACACAAACAGTAATTTCTCCGCATTGCAAGGTGCAATTCTGAAATTTTTTGCTTTTTCCTGCTCCTCTTAGCATGATAAAGAAGATTCAAAGAGAGTGAGATGCCAGCTCCTTTCATTCAGTCAGTAGCTTCAATCATTTCTGGATGTTTTTCAATGGCAAAAATCAATGAATATTGTAAATGCACAAACTGTAATTTCTCCGCATTGCAAGGTGCAATTCTGAAATTTTTTACTTTTTCCTGCTCCTCTTAGCATGATAAAGAAGATTCAAAGAGAGTGAGATGCCAGCTCCTTTCATTCAGTCAGTAGCTTCAATCATTTCTGGACGTTTTTCAATGGCAAAAATCAATGAATATTGTAAATGCACAAACAGTAATTTCTCCGCATTGCAAGGTGCAATTCTGAAATTTTTTGCTTTTTCCTGCTCCTCTTAGCATGATAAAGAAGATTCAAAGAGAGTGAGATGCCAGCTCCTTTCATTCAGTCAGTACTTTCAATCATTTCTGGACGTTTTTCAATGGCAAAAATCAATGAATATTGTAAATGCACAAACAGTAATTTCTCCGCATTGCAAGGTGCAATTCTGAATTTTTTTGCTTTTTCCCGCTCCTCTTAGCATGATAAAGAAGATTCAAAGAGAGTGAGGTGCCAGCTCCTTTCATTCAGTCAGTAACTTCAATCATTTCTGGACGTTTTTCAATGGTAAAAATCAATGAATATTGTAAATGCACAAACAGTAATTTCTCCGCATTGCAAGGTGCAATTCTGAAATTTTTTGCTTTTTCCTGCTCCTCTTAGCATGATAAAGAAGATTCTAAGAGAGTGAGATGCCAGCTCCTTTCATTCAGTCAGTAGCTTCAAACATTTCTGGTATATGAATAACATGATGTTTTTCAATGGCAAAAATCAATGAATATTGTAAATGCACAAACAGTAATTTCTCCGCATTGCAAGGTGCAATTCTGAAATTTTTTGCTTTTTCCTGCTCCTCTTAGCATGATAAAGAAGATTCAAAGAGAGTGAGATGCCAGCTCCTTTCATTCAGTCAGTAGCTTCAATCAATTCTGGACGTTTTTCAATGGCAAAAATCAATGAATATTGTAAATGCACAAACAGTAATTTCTCCGCATTGCAAGGTGCAATTCTGAAATTTTTTGCTTTTTCCTGCTCCTCTTAGCATGATAAAGAAGATTCAAAGAGCGTGAGATGTCAGCTCCTTTCATTCAGTCAGTAGCTTCAAACATTTCTGGTATATGAATAACATGATGTTTTTCAATGGCAAAAATCAATGAATATTGTAAATGCACAAATAGTAATTTCTCCGCATTGCAAGGTGCAATTCTGAAATTTTTTGCTTTTTCCTGCTCCTCTTAGCATGATAAAGAAGATTCAAAGAGAGTGAGATGCCAGCTCCTTTCATTCAGTCAGTAGCTTCAATCATTTCTGGACGTTTTTCAATGGCAAAAATCAATGAATATTGTAAATGCACAAACAGTAATTTCTCCGCATTGCAAGGTGCAATTCTGAAATTTTTTGCTTTTTCCTGCTCCTCTTAGCATGATAAAGAAGATTCAAGGAGAGTGAGATGCCAGCTCCTTTCGTTCAGTCAGTAGCTTCAATCATTTCTGGACGTTTTTCAATGGCAAAAATCATTGAATATTATAAATGCACAAACAGTAATTTCTCCGCATTGCAAGGTGCAATTCTGAAATTTTTTACTTTTTCCTGCTCCTCTTAGCATGATAAAGAAGATTCAAAGAGAGTGAGATGCCAGCTCCTTTCATTCAGTCAGTAGCTTCAATCATTTCTGGTATATGAATAACATGATGTTTTTCAATGGCAAAAATCAATGAATATTGTAAATGCACAAACAGTAATTTCTCCGCATTGCAAGGTGCAATTCTGAAATTTTTTGCTTTTTCCTGCTCCTCTTAGCATGATAAACAAGATTCAAAGAGAGTGAGATGCCAGCTCCTTTCATTCAGTCAGTAGCTTCAATCATTTCTGGACGTTTTTCAATGGCAAAAATCAATGAATATTGTAAATGCACAAACAGTAATTTCTCCGCATTGCAAGGTGCAATTCTGAAATTTTTTGCTTTTTCCTGCTCCTCTTAGCATGATAAAGAAGATTCAAAGAGAGTGAGATGCCAGCTCCTTTCATTCAGTCAGTAGCTTCAAACATTTCTGGTATATGAATAACATGATGTTTTTCAATGGCAAAAATCAATGAATATTGTAAATGCACAAACAGTAATTTCTCCGCATTGCAAGGTGCAATTCTGAAATTTTTTGCTTTTTCCTGCTCCTCTTAGCATGATAAAGAAGATTCAAAGAGAGTGAGATGCCAGCTCCTTTCATTCAGTCAGTAGCTTCAAACATTTCTGGTATATGAATAACATGATGTTTTTCAATGGCAAAAATCAATGAATATTGTAAATGCACAAACAGTAATTTCTCCGCATTGCAAGGTGCAATTCTGAAATTTTTTGCTTTTTCCTGCTCCTCTTAGCATGATAAAGAAGATTCAAAGAGAGTGAGATGCCAGCTCCTTTCATTCAGTCAGTAGCTTCAAACATTTCTGGTATATGAATAACATGATGTTTTTCAATGGCAAAAATCAATGAATATTGTAAATGCACAAACAGTAATTTCTCCGCATTGCAAGGTGCAATTCTGAAATTTTTTGCTTTTTCCTGCTCCTCTTAGCATGATAAAGAAGATTCAAAGAGAGTGAGATGCCAGCTCCTTTCATTCAGTCAGTAGCTTCAATCATTTCTGGACGTTTTTCAATGGCAAAAATCAATGAATATTGTAAATGCACAAACAGTAATTTCTCCGCATTGCAAGGTGCAATTCTGAAATTTTTTGCTTTTTCCTGCTCCTCTTAGCATGATAAAGAAGATTCAAAGAGTGTATGATGTCAGCTCCTTTCATTCAGTCAGTAGCTTCAAACATTTCTGGTATATGAATAACATGATGTTTTTCAATGGCAAAAATCAATGAATATTGTAAATGCACAAACAGTAATTTCTCCGCATTGCAAGGTGCAATTCTGAAATTTTTTGCTTTTTCCTGCTCCTCTTAGCATGATAAAGAAGATTCAAAGAGAGTGAGATGCCAGCTCCTTTCATTCAGTCAGTAGCTTCAATCATTTCTGGACGTTTTTCAATGGCAAAAATCAATGAATATTGTAAATGCACAAACAGTAATTTCTCCGCATTGCAAGGTGCAATTCTGAAATTTTTTGCTTTTTCCTGCTCCTCTTAGCATGATAAAGAAGATTCAAAGAGAGTGAGATGCCAGCTCCTTTCATTCAGTCAGTAGCTTCAAACATTTCTGGTATATGAATAACATGATGTTTTTCAAAGGCAAAAATCAATGAATATTGTAAATGCACAAACAGTAATTTCTCCGCATTGCAAGGTGCAATTCTGAAATTATTTGCTTTTTCCTGCTCCTCTTAGCATGATAAAGAAGATTCAAAGAGAGTGAGATGCCAGCTCCTTTCATTCAGTCAGTAGCTTCAATCATTTCTGGACGTTTTTCAATGGCAAAAATCAATGAATATTGTAAATGCACAAACAGTAATTTCTCCGCATTGCAAGGTGCAATTCTGAAATTTTTTGCTTTTTCCTGCTCCTCTTAGCATGATAAAGAAGATTCAAAGAGAGTGAGATGCCAGCTCCTTTCGTTCAGTCAGTAGCTTCAATCATTTCTGGACGTTTTTCAATGGCAAAAATCATTGAATATTATAAATGCACAAACAGTAATTTCTCCGCATTGCAAGGTGCAATTCTGAAATTTTTTACTTTTTCCTGCTCCTCTTAGCATGATAAAGAAGATTCAAAGAGAGTGAGATGCCAGCTCCTTTCATTCAGTCAGTAGCTTCAATCATTTCTGGTATATGAATAACATGATGTTTTTCAATGGCAAAAATCAATGAATATTGTAAATGCACAAACAGTAATTTCTCCGCATTGCAAGGTGCAATTCTGAAATTTTTTGCTTTTTCCTGCTCCTCTTAGCATGATAAACAAGATTCAAAGAGAGTGAGATGCCAGCTCCTTTCATTCAGTCAGTAGCTTCAATCATTTCTGGACGTTTTTCAATGGCAAAAATCAATGAATATTGTAAATGCACAAACAGTAATTTCTCCGCATTGCAAGGTGCAATTCTGAAATTTTTTGCTTTTTCCTGCTCCTCTTAGCATGATAAAGAAGATTCAAAGAGAGTGAGATGCCAGCTCCTTTCATTCAGTCAGTAGCTTCAAACATTTCTGGTATATGAATAACATGTTTTTCAATGGCAAAAATCAATGAATATTGTAAATGCACAAACAGTAATTTCTCCGCATTGCAAGGTGCAATTCTGAAATTTTTTGCTTTTTCCTGCTCCTCTTAGCATGATAAAGAAGATTCAAAGAGAGTGAGATGCCAGCTCCTTTCATTCAGTCAGTAGCTTCAATCATTTCTGGACGTTTTTCAATGGCAAAAATCAATGAATATTGTAAATGCACAAACAGTAATTTCTCCGCATTGCAAGGTGCAATTCTGAAATTTTTTGCTTTTTCCTGCTCCTCTTAGCATGATAAAGAAGATTCAAAGAGAGTGAGATGCCAGCTCCTTTCATTCAGTCAGTAGCTTCAATCATTTCTGGACGTTTTTCAATGGCAAAAATCAATGAATATTGTAAATGCACAAACAGTAATTTCTCCGCATTGCAAGGTGCAATTCTGAAATTTTTTGCTTTTTCCTGCTCCTCTTAGCATGATAAAGAAGATTCAAAGAGAGTGAGATGCCAGCTCCTTTCATTCAGTCAGTAGCTTCAAACATTTCTGGTATATGAATAACATGATGTTTTTCAATGGCAAAAATCAATGAATATTGTAAATGCACAAACAGTAATTTCTCCGCATTGCAAGGTGCAAGTCTGAAATTTTTTGCTTTTTCCTGCTCCTCTTAGTATGATAAAGAAGATTCAAAGAGAGTGAGATGCCAGCTACTTTCATTCAGTCAGTAGCTTCAATCATTTCTGGACGTTTTTCAATGGTAAAAATCAATGAATATTGTAAATGCACAAACAGTAATTTCTCCACATTGCAAGGTGCAATTCTGAAATTTTTTGCTTTTTCCTGCTCCTCTTAGCATGATAAAGAAGATTCAAAGAGAGTGAGATGCCAGCTCCTTTCATTCAGTCAGTAGCTTCAAACATTTCTGGTATATGAATAACATGATGTTTTTCAATGGCAAAAATCAATGAATATTGTAAATGCACAAACAGTAATTTCTCCGCATTGCAAGGTGCAATTCTGAAATTTTTTGCTTTTTCCTGCTCCTCTTAGCATGATAAAGAAGATTCAAAGAGAGTGAGATGCCAGCTCCTTTCATTCAGTCAGTAGCTTCAAACATTTCTGGTATATGAATAACATGATGTTTTTCAATGGCAAAAATCAATGAATATTGTAAATGCACAAACAGTAATTTCTCCGCATTGCAAGGTGCAATTCTGAAATTTTTTGCTTTTTCCTGCTCCTCTTAGCATGATAAAGAAGATTCAAAGAGAGTGAGATGCCAGCTACTTTCATTCAGTCAGTAGATTCAATCATTTCTGGACGTTTTTCATTGTTAAAAATCAATGAATATTGTAAATGCACAAACAGTAATTTCTCCACATTGCAAGGTGCAATTCTGAAATTTTTTGCTTTTTCCTGCTCCTCTTAGCATGATAATGAAGATTCAAAGAGAGTGAGATGCCAGCTCCTTTCATTCAGTCAGTAGCTTCAAACATTTCTGGTATATGAATAACATGATGTTTTTCAATGGCAAAAATCAATGAATATTGTAAATGCACAAACAGTAATTTCTCCGCATTGCAAGGTGCAATTCTGAAATTTTTTGCTTTTTCCTGCTCCTCTTAGCCTGATAAAGAAGATTCAAAGAGAGTGAGATGCCAGCTCCTTTCATTCAGTCAGTAGCTTCAATCATTTCTGGATGTTTTTCAATGGCAAAAATCAATGAATATTGTAAATGCACAAACTGTAATTTCTCCGCATTGCAAGGTGCAATTCTGAAATTTTTTACTTTTTCCTGCTCCTCTTAGCATGATAAAGAAGATTCAAAGAGAGTGAGATGCCAGCTCCTTTCATTCAGTCAGTAGCTTCAATCATTTCTGGACGTTTTTCAATGGCAAAAATCAATGAATATTGTAAATGCACAAACAGTAATTTCTCCGCATTGCAAGGTGCAATTCTGAAATTTTTTGCTTTTTCCTGCTCCTCTTAGCATGATAAAGAAGATTCAAAGAGAGTGAGATGCCAGCTCCTTTCATTCAGTCAGTACTTTCAATCATTTCTGGACGTTTTTCAATGGCAAAAATCAATGAATATTGTAAATGCACAAACAGTAATTTCTCCGCATTGCAAGGTGCAATTCTGAATTTTTTTGCTTTTTCCCGCTCCTCTTAGCATGATAAAGAAGATTCAAAGAGAGTGAGGTGCCAGCTCCTTTCATTCAGTCAGTAGCTTCAAACATTTCTGGTATATGAATAACATGTTTTTCAATGGCAAAAATCAATGAATATTGTAAATGCACAAACAGTAATTTCTCCGCATTGCAAGGTGCAATTCTGAAATTTTTTGCTTTTTCCTGCTCCTCTTAGCATGATAATGAAGATTCAAAGAGAGTGAGATGCCAGCTCCTTTCATTCAGTCAGTAGCTTCAAACATTTCTGGTATATGAATAACATGATGTTTTTCAATGGCAAAAATCAATGAATATTGTAAATGCACAAACAGTAATTTCTCGGCATTGCAAGGTGCAATTCTGAAATTTTTTGCTTTTTCCTGCTCCTCTTAGCATGATAAAGAAGATTCAAAGAGAGTGAGATGCCAGCTCCTTTCATTCAGTCAGTAGCTTCAATCATTTCTGGACGTTTTTCAATGGCAAAAATCAATGAATATTGTAAATGCACAAACAGTAATTTCTCCGCATTGCAAGGTGCAATTCTGAAATGTTTTGCTTTTTCCTGCTCCTCTTAGCATGATAAAGAAGATTCAAAGAGCGTGAGATGTCAGGTCCTTTCATTCAGTCAGTAGCTTCAAACATTTCTGGTATATGAATAACATGATGTTTTTCAAAGGCAAAAATCAATGAATATTGTAAATGCACAAACAGTAATTTCTCCGCATTGCAAGGTGCAATTCTGAAATTATTTGCTTTTTCCTGCTCCTCTTAGCATGATAAAGAAGATTCAAAGAGAGTGAGATGCCAGCTCCTTTCATTCAGTCAGTAGCTTCAATCATTTCTGGACGTTTTTCAATGGCAAAAATCAATGAATATTGTAAATGCACAAACAGTAATTTCTCCGCATTGCAAGGTGCAATTCTGAAATTTTTTGCTTTTTCCTGCTCCTCTTAGCATGATAAAGAAGATTCAAAGAGAGTGAGATGCCAGCTCCTTTCGTTCAGTCAGTAGCTTCAATCATTTCTGGACGTTTTTCAATGGCAAAAATCATTGAATATTATAAATGCACAAACAGTAATTTCTCCGCATTGCAAGGTGCAATTCTGAAATTTTTTACTTTTTCCTGCTCCTCTTAGCATGATAAAGAAGATTCAAAGAGAGTGAGATGCCAGCTCCTTTCATTCAGTCAGTAGCTTCAATCATTTCTGGTATATGAATAACATGATGTTTTTCAATGGCAAAAATCAATGAATATTGTAAATGCACAAACAGTAATTTCTCCGCATTGCAAGGTGCAATTCTGAAATTTTTTGCTTTTTCCTGCTCCTCTTAGCATGATAAACAAGATTCAAAGAGAGTGAGATGCCAGCTCCTTTCATTCAGTCAGTAGCTTCAATCATTTCTGGACGTTTTTCAATGGCAAAAATCAATGAATATTGTAAATGCACAAACAGTAATTTCTCCGCATTGCAAGGTGCAATTCTGAAATTTTTTGCTTTTTCCTGCTCCTCTTAGCATGATAAAGAAGATTCAAAGAGAGTGAGATGCCAGCTCCTTTCATTCAGTCAGTAGCTTCAATCATTTCTGGACGTTTTTCAATGGCAAAAATCAATGAATATTGTAAATGCACAAACAGTAATTTCTCCGCATTGCAAGGTGCAATTCTGAAATTTTTTGCTTTTTCCTGCTCCTCTTAGCATGATAAAGAAGATTCAAAGAGAGTGAGATGCCAGCTCCTTTCATTCAGTCAGTAGCTTCAATCATTTCTGGACGTTTTTCAATGGCAAAAATCAATGAATATTGTAAATGCACAAACAGTAATTTCTCCGCATTGCAAGGTGCAATTCTGAAATTTTTTGCTTTTTCCTGCTCCTCTTAGCATGATAAAGAAGATTCAAAGAGAGTGAGATGCCAGCTCCTTTCATTCAGTCAGTAGCTTCAAACATTTCTGGTATATGAATAACATGATGTTTTTCAATGGCAAAAATCAATGAATATTGTAAATGCACAAACAGTAATTTCTCCGCATTGCAAGGTGCAAGTCTGAAATTTTTTGCTTTTTCCTGCTCCTCTTAGTATGATAAAGAAGATTCAAAGAGAGTGAGATGCCAGCTACTTTCATTCAGTCAGTAGCTTCAATCATTTCTGGACGTTTTTCAATGGTAAAAATCAATGAATATTGTAAATGCACAAACAGTAATTTCTCCACATTGCAAGGTGCAATTCTGAAATTTTTTGCTTTTTCCTGCTCCTCTTAGCATGATAAAGAAGATTCAAAGAGATTGAGATGCCAGCTCCTTTCATTCAGTCAGTAGCTTCAAACATTTCTGGTATATGAATAACATGATGTTTTTCAATGGCAAAAATCAATGAATATTGTAAATGCACAAACAGTAATTTCTCCGCATTGCAAGGTGCAATTCTGAAATTTTTTGCTTTTTCCTGCTCCTCTTAGCATGATAAAGAAGATTCAAAGAGAGTGAGATGCCAGCTCCTTTCATTCAGTCAGTAGCTTCAAACATTTCTGGTATATGAATAACATGATGTTTTTCAATGGCAAAAATCAATGAATATTGTAAATGCACAAACAGTAATTTCTCCGCATTGCAAGGTGCAATTCTGAAATTTTTTGCTTTTTCCTGCTCCTCTTAGCATGATAAAGAAGATTCAAAGAGAGTGAGATGCCAGCTACTTTCATTCAGTCAGTAGATTCAATCATTTCTGGACGTTTTTCATTGTTAAAAATCAATGAATATTGTAAATGCACAAACAGTAATTTCTCCACATTGCAAGGTGCAATTCTGAAATTTTTTGCTTTTTCCTGCTCCTCTTAGCATGATAATGAAGATTCAAAGAGAGTGAGATGCCAGCTACTTTCATTCAGTCAGTAGCTTCAAACATTTCTGGTATATGAATAACATGATGTTTTTCAATGGCAAAAATCAATGAATATTGTAAATGCACAAACAGTAATTTCTCCGCATTGCAAGGTGCAATTCTGAAATTTTTTGCTTTTTCCTGCTCCTCTTAGCATGATAAAGAAGATTCAAAGAGAGTGAGATGCCAGCTCCTTTCATTCAGTCAGTAGCTTCAAACATTTCTGGTATATGAATAACATGATGTTTTTCAATGGCAAAAATCAATGAATATTGTAAATGCACAAACAGTAATTTCTCCGCATTGCAAGGTGCAATTCTGAAATTTTTTGCTTTTTCCTGCTCCTCTTAGCATGATAAAGAAGATTCAAAGAGAGTGAGATGCCAGCTACTTTCATTCAGTCAGTAGATTCAATCATTTCTGGACGTTTTTCATTGTTAAAAATCAATGAATATTGTAAATGCACAAACAGTAATTTCTCCACATTGCAAGGTGCAATTCTGAAATTTTTTGCTTTTTCCTGCTCCTCTTAGCATGATAATGAAGATTCAAAGAGAGTGAGATGCCAGCTCCTTTCATTCAGTCAGTAGCTTCAAACATTTCTGGTATATGAATAACATGATGTTTTTCAATGGCAAAAATCAATGAATATTGTAAATGCACAAACAGTAATTTCTCCGCATTGCAAGGTGCAATTCTGAAATTTTTTGCTTTTTCCTGCTCCTCTTAGCATGATAAAGAAGATTCAAAGAGAGTGAGATGCCAGCTCCTTTCATTCAGTCAGTAGCTTCAATCATTTCTGGATGTTTTTCAATGGCAAAAATCAATGAATATTGTAAATGCACAAACTGTAATTTCTCCGCATTGCAAGGTGCAATTCTGAAATTTTTTACTTTTTCCTGCTCCTCTTAGCATGATAAAGAAGATTCAAAGAGAGTGAGATGCCAGCTCCTTTCATTCAGTCAGTAGCTTCAATCATTTCTGGACGTTTTTCAATGGCAAAAATCAATGAATATTGTAAATGCACAAACAGTAATTTCTCCGCATTGCAAGGTGCAATTCTGAAATTTTTTGCTTTTTCCTGCTCCTCTTAGCAAGATAAAGAAGATTCAAAGAGAGTGAGATGCCAGCTCCTTTCATTCAGTCAGTACTTTCAATCATTTCTGGACGTTTTTCAATGGCAAAAATCAATGAATATTGTAAATGCACAAACAGTAATTTCTCCTCATTGCAAGGTGCAATTCTGAATTTTTTTGCTTTTTCCCGCTCCTCTTAGCATGATAAAGAAGATTCAAAGAGAGTGAGGTGCCAGCTCCTTTCATTCAGTCAGTAGCTTCAAACATTTCTGGTATATGAATAACATGTTTTTCAATGGCAAAAATCAATGAATATTGTAAATGCACAAACAGTAATTTCTCCGCATTGCAAGGTGCAATTCTGAAATTTTTTGCTTTTTCCTGCTCCTCTTAGCATGATAATGAAGATTCAAAGAGAGTGAGATGCCAGCTCCTTTCATTCAGTCAGTAGCTTCAAACATTTCTGGTATATGAATAACATGATGTTTTTCAATGGCAAAAATCAATGAATATTGTAAATGCACAAACAGTAATTTCTCCGCATTGCAAGGTGCAATTCTGAAATTTTTTGCTTTTTCCTGCTCCTCTTAGCATGATAAAGAAGATTCAAAGAGAGTGAGATGCCAGCTCCTTTCATTCAGTCAGTAGCTTCAATCATTTCTGGATGTTTTTCAATGGCAAAAATCAATGAATATTGTAAATGCACAAACTGTAATTTCTCCGCATTGCAAGGTGCAATTCTGAAATTTTTTACTTTTTCCTGCTCCTCTTAGCATGATAAAGAAGATTCAAAGAGAGTGAGATGCCAGCTCCTTTCATTCAGTCAGTAGCTTCAATCATTTCTGGACGTTTTTCAATGGCAAAAATCAATGAATATTGTAAATGCACAAACAGTAATTTCTCCGCATTGCAAGGTGCAATTCTGAAATTTTTTGCTTTTTCCTGCTCCTCTTAGCATGATAAAGAAGATTCAAAGAGAGTGAGATGCCAGCTCCTTTCATTCAGTCAGTACTTTCAATCATTTCTGGACGTTTTTCAATGGCAAAAATCAATGAATATTGTAAATGCACAAACAGTAATTTCTCCGCATTGCAAGGTGCAATTCTGAATTTTTTTGCTTTTTCCCGCTCCTCTTAGCATGATAAAGAAGATTCAAAGAGAGTGAGGTGCCAGCTCCTTTCATTCAGTCAGTAGCTTCAATCATTTCTGGACGTTTTTCAATGGTAAAAATCAATGAATATTGTAAATGCACAAACAGTAATTTCTCCACATTGCAAGGTGCAATTCTGAAATTTTTTGCTTTTCCCTGCTCCTCTTAGCATGATAAAGAAGATTCAAAGAGAGTGAGATGCCAGCTCCTTTCATTCAGTCAGTAGCTTCAAACATTTCTGGTATATGAATAACATGATGTTTTTCAATGGCAAAAATCAATGAATATTGTAAATGCACAAACAGTAATTTCTCCGCATTGCAAGGTGCAATTCTGAAATTTTTTGCTTTTTCCTGCTCCTCTTAGCATGATAAAGAAGATTCAAAGAGAGTGAGATGCCAGCTCCTTTCATTCAGTCAGTAGCTTCAAACATTTCTGGTATATGAATAACATGATGTTTTTCAATGGCAAAAATCAATGAATATTGTAAATGCACAAACAGTAATTTCTCCGCATTGCAAGGTGCAATTCTGAAATTTTTTGCTTTTTCCTGCTCCTCTTAGCATGATAAAGAAGATTCAAAGAGAGTGAGATGCCAGCTCCTTTCATTCAGTCAGTAGCTTCAATCAATTCTGGACGTTTTTCAATGGCAAAAATCAATGAATATTGTAAATGCACAAACAGTAATTTCTCCGCATTGCAAGGTGCAATTCTGAAATTTTTTGCTTTTTCCTGCTCCTCTTAGCATGATAAAGAAGATTCAAAGAGCGTGAGATGTCAGCTCCTTTCATTCAGTCAGTAGCTTCAAACATTTCTGGTATATGAATAACATGATGTTTTTCAATGGCAAAAATCAATGAATATTGTAAATGCACAAACAGTAATTTCTCCGCATTGCAAGGTGCAATTCTGAAATTTTTTGCTTTTTCCTGCTCCTCTTAGCATGATAAAGAAGATTCAAAGAGAGTGAGATGCCAGCTCCTTTCATTCAGTCAGTAGCTTCAATCATTTCTGGACGTTTTTCAATGGCAAAAATCAATGAATATTGTAAATGCACAAACAGTAATTTCTCCGCATTGCAAGGTGCAATTCTGAAATTTTTTGCTTTTTCCTGCTCCTCTTAGCATGATAAAGAAGATTCAAAGAGAGTGAGATGCCAGCTCCTTTCGTTCAGTCAGTAGCTTCAATCATTTCTGGACGTTTTTCAATGGCAAAAATCATTGAATATTATAAATGCACAAACAGTAATTTCTCCGCATTGCAAGGTGCAATTCTGAAATTTTTTACTTTTTCCTGCTCCTCTTAGCATGATAAAGAAGATTCAAAGAGAGTGAGATGCCAGCTCCTTTCATTCAGTCAGTAGCTTCAATCATTTCTGGTATATGAATAACATGATGTTTTTCAATGGCAAAAATCAATGAATATTGTAAATGCACAAACAGTAATTTCTCCGCATTGCAAGGTGCAATTCTGAAATTTTTTGCTTTTTCCTGCTCCTCTTAGCATGATAAACAAGATTCAAAGAGAGTGAGATGCCAGCTCCTTTCATTCAGTCAGTAGCTTCAATCATTTCTGGACGTTTTTCAATGGCAAAAATCAATGAATATTGTAAATGCACAAACAGTAATTTCTCCGCATTGCAAGGTGCAATTCTGAAATTTTTTGCTTTTTCCTGCTCCTCTTAGCATGATAAAGAAGATTCAAAGAGAGTGAGATGCCAGCTCCTTTCATTCAGTCAGTAGCTTCAAACATTTCTGGTATATGAATAACATGATGTTTTTCAATGGCAAAAATCAATGAATATTGTAAATGCACAAACAGTAATTTCTCCGCATTGCAAGGTGCAATTCTGAAATTTTTTGCTTTTTCCTGCTCCTCTTAGCATGATAAAGAAGATTCAAAGAGAGTGAGATGCCAGCTCCTTTCATTCAGTCAGTAGCTTCAATCATTTCTGGACGTTTTTCAATGGCAAAAATCAATGAATATTGTAAATGCACAAACAGTAATTTCTCCGCATTGCAAGGTGCAATTCTGAAATTTTTTGCTTTTTCCTGCTCCTCTTAGCATGATAAAGAAGATTCAAAGAGAGTGAGATGCCAGCTCCTTTCATTCAGTCAGTAACTTCAATCATTTCTGGACGTTTTTCAATGGCAAAAATCAATGAATATTGTAAATGCACAAACAGTAATTTCTCCGCATTGCAAGGTGCAATTCTGAAATGTTTTGCTTTTTCCTGCTCCTCTTAGCATGATAAAGAAGATTCAAAGAGAGTGAGATGCCAGCTCCTTTCATTCAGTCAGTAGCTTCAATCATTTCTGGACGTTTTTCAATGGCAAAAATCAATGAATATTGTAAATGCACAAACAGTAATTTCTCCGCATTGCAAGGTGCAATTCTGAAATTTTTTGCTTTTTCCTGCTCCTCTTAGCATGATAAAGAAGATTCAAAGAGAGTGAGATGCCAGCTCCTTTCATTCAGTCAGTAGCTTCAAACATTTCTGGTATATGAATAACATGATGTTTTTCAATGGCAAAAATCAATGAATATTGTAAATGCACAAACAGTAATTTCTCCGCATTGCAAGGTGCAATTCTGAAATTTTTTGCTTTTTCCTGCTCCTCTTAGCATGATAAAGAAGATTCAAAGAGAGTGAGATGCCAGCTCCTTTCATTCAGTCAGTAGCTTCAAACATTTCTGGTATATGAATAACATGATGTTTTTCAATGGCAAAAATCAATGAATATTGTAAATGCACAAACAGTAATTTCTCCGCATTGCAAGGTGCAATTCTGAAATTTTTTGCTTTTTCCTGCTCCTCTTAGCATGATAAAGAAGATTCAAAGAGAGTGAGATGCCAGCTCCTTTCATTCAGTCAGTAGCTTCAATCATTTCTGGACGTTTTTCAATGGCAAAAATCAATGAATATTGTAAATGCACAAACAGTAATTTCTCCGCATTGCAAGGTGCAATTCTGAAATTTTTTGCTTTTTCCTGCTCCTCTTAGCATGATAAAGAAGATTCAAAGAGCGTGAGATGTCAGCTCCTTTCATTCAGTCAGTAGCTTCAAACATTTCTGGTATATGAATAACATGATGTTTTTCAATGGCAAAAATCAATGAATATTGTAAATGCACAAACAGTAATTTCTCCGCATTGCAAGGTGCAATTCTGAAATTTTTTGCTTTTTCCTGCTCCTCTTAGCATGATAAAGAAGATTCAAAGAGAGTGAGATGCCAGCTCCTTTCATTCAGTCAGTAGCTTCAATCATTTCTGGACGTTTTTCAATGGCAAAAATCAATGAATATTGTAAATGCACAAACAGTAATTTCTCCGCATTGCAAGGTGCAATTCTGAAATTTTTTGCTTTTTCCTGCTCCTCTTAGCATGATAAAGAAGATTCAAAGAGAGTGAGATGCCAGCTCCTTTCATTCAGTCAGTAGCTTCAAACATTTCTGGTATATGAATAACATGATGTTTTTCAATGGCAAAAATCAATGAATATTGTAAATGCACAAACAGTAATTTCTCCGCATTGCAAGGTGCAATTCTGAAATTTTTTGCTTTTTCCTGCTCCTCTTAGCATGATAAAGAAGATTCAAAGAGAGTGAGATGCCAGCTCCTTTCATTCAGTCAGTAGCTTCAATCATTTCTGGACGTTTTTCAATGGCAAAAATCAATGAATATTGTAAATGCACAAACAGTAATTTCTCCGCATTGCAAGGTGCAATTCTGAAATGTTTTGCTTTTTCCTGCTCCTCTTAGCATGATAAAGAAGATTCAAAGAGCGTGAGATGTCAGCTCCTTTCATTCAGTCAGTAGCTTCAAACATTTCTGGTATATGAATAACATGATGTTTTTCAAAGGCAAAAATCAATGAATATTGTAAATGCACAAACAGTAATTTCTCCGCATTGCAAGGTGCAATTCTGAAATTATTTGCTTTTTCCTGCTCCTCTTAGCATGATAAAGAAGATTCAAAGAGAGTGAGATGCCAGCTCCTTTCATTCAGTCAGTAGCTTCAATCATTTCTGGACGTTTTTCAATGGCAAAAATCAATGAATATTGTAAATGCACAAACAGTAATTTCTCCGCATTGCAAGGTGCAATTCTGAAATTTTTTGCTTTTTCCTGCTCCTCTTAGCATGATAAAGAAGATTCAAAGAGAGTGAGATGCCAGCTCCTTTCGTTCAGTCAGTAGCTTCAATCATTTCTGGACGTTTTTCAATGGCAAAAATCATTGAATATTATAAATGCACAAACAGTAATTTCTCCGCATTGCAAGGTGCAATTCTGAAATTTTTTACTTTTTCCTGCTCCTCTTAGCATGATAAAGAAGATTCAAAGAGAGTGAGATGCCAGCTCCTTTCATTCAGTCAGTAGCTTCAATCATTTCTGGTATATGAATAACATGATGTTTTTCAATGGCAAAAATCAATGAATATTGTAAATGCACAAACAGTAATTTCTCCGCATTGCAAGGTGCAATTCTGAAATTTTTTGCTTTTTACTGCTCCACTTAGCATGATAAACAAGATTCAAAGAGAGTGAGATGCCAGCTCCTTTCATTCAGTCAGTAGCTTCAATCATTTCTGGACGTTATTCAATGGCAAAAATCAATGAATATTGTAAATGCACAAACAGTAATTTCTCCGCATTGCAAGGTGCAATTCTGAAATTTTTTGCTTTTTCCTGCTCCTCTTAGCATGATAAAGAAGATTCAAAGAGAGTGAGATGCCAGCTCCTTTCATTCAGTCAGTAGCTTCAAACATTTCTGGTATATGAATAACATGATGTTTTTCAATGGCAAAAATCAATGAATATTGTAAATGCACAAACAGTAATTTCTCCGCATTGCAAGGTGCAATTCTGAAATTTTTTGCTTTTTCCTGCTCCTCTTAGCATGATAAAGAAGATTCAAAGAGAGTGAGATGCCAGCTCCTTTCATTCAGTCAGTAGCTTCAATCATTTCTGGACGTTTTTCAATGGCAAAAATCAATGAATATTGTAAATGCACAAACAGTAATTTCTCCGCATTGCAAGGTGCAATTCTGAAATTTTTTGCTTTTTCCTGCTCCTCTTAGCATGATAAAGAAGATTCAAAGAGAGTGAGATGCCAGCTCCTTTCATTCAGTCAGTAGCTTCAATCATTTCTGGACGTTTTTCAATGGCAAAAATCAATGAATATTGTAAATGCACAAACAGTAATTTCTCCGCATTGCAAGGTGCAATTCTGAAATTTTTTGCTTTTTCCTGCTCCTCTTAGCATGATAAAGAAGATTCAAAGAGAGTGAGATGCCAGCTCCTTTCATTCAGTCAGTAGCTTCAAACATTTCTGGTATATGAATAACATGATGTTTTTCAATGGCAAAAATCAATGAATATTGTAAATGCACAAACAGTAATTTCTCCGCATTGCAAGGTGCAAGTCTGAAATTTTTTGCTTTTTCCTGCTCCTCTTAGTATGATAAAGAAGATTCAAAGAGAGTGAGATGCCAGCTACTTTCATTCAGTCAGTAGCTTCAATCATTTCTGGACGTTTTTCAATGGTAAAAATCAATGAATATTGTAAATGCACAAACAGTAATTTCTCCACATTGCAAGGTGCAATTCTGAAATTTTTTGCTTTTTCCTGCTCCTCTTAGCATGATAAAGAAGATTCAAAGAGAGTGAGATGCCAGCTCCTTTCATTCAGTCAGTAGCTTCAAACATTTCTGGTATATGAATAACATGATGTTTTTCAATGGCAAAAATCAATGAATATTGTAAATGCACAAACAGTAATTTCTCCGCATTGCAAGGTGCAATTCTGAAATTTTTTGCTTTTTCCTGCTCCTCTTAGCATGATAAAGAAGATTCAAAGAGAGTGAGATGCCAGCTCCTTTCATTCAGTCAGTAGCTTCAAACATTTCTGGTATATGAATAACATGATGTTTTTCAATGGCAAAAATCAATGAATATTGTAAATGCACAAACAGTAATTTCTCCGCATTGCAAGGTGCAATTCTGAAATTTTTTGCTTTTTCCTGCTCCTCTTAGCATGATAAAGAAGATTCAAAGAGAGTGAGATGCCAGCTACTTTCATTCAGTCAGTAGATTCAATCATTTCTGGACGTTTTTCATTGTTAAAAATCAATGAATATTGTAAATGCACAAACAGTAATTTCTCCACATTGCAAGGTGCAATTCTGAAATTTTTTGCTTTTTCCTGCTCCTCTTAGCATGATAATGAAGATTCAAAGAGAGTGAGATGCCAGCTCCTTTCATTCAGTCAGTAGCTTCAAACATTTCTGGTATATGAATAACATGATGTTTTTCAATGGCAAAAATCAATGAATATTGTAAATGCACAAACAGTAATTTCTCCGCATTGCAAGGTGCAATTCTGAAATTTTTTGCTTTTTCCTGCTCCTCTTAGCCTGATAAAGAAGATTCAAAGAGAGTGAGATGCCAGCTCCTTTCATTCAGTCAGTAGCTTCAATCATTTCTGGATGTTTTTCAATGGCAAAAATCAATGAATATTGTAAATGCACAAACTGTAATTTCTCCGCATTGCAAGGTGCAATTCTGAAATTTTTTACTTTTTCCTGCTCCTCTTAGCATGATAAAGAAGATTCAAAGAGAGTGAGATGCCAGCTCCTTTCATTCAGTCAGTAGCTTCAATCATTTCTGGACGTTTTTCAATGGCAAAAATCAATGAATATTGTAAATGCACAAACAGTAATTTCTCCGCATTGCAAGGTGCAATTCTGAAATTTTTTGCTTTTTCCTGCTCCTCTTAGCATGATAAAGAAGATTCAAAGAGAGTGAGATGCCAGCTCCTTTCATTCAGTCAGTACTTTCAATC
The DNA here is from genome assembly GCF_046119375.1 of Phyllobates terribilis. Classification (NCBI taxonomy): domain Eukaryota; kingdom Metazoa; phylum Chordata; class Amphibia; order Anura; family Dendrobatidae; genus Phyllobates; species Phyllobates terribilis. The sequence continues at coordinate 107,802 of NW_027364613.1, forward strand.
ATTTCTGGACGTTTTTCAATGGCAAAAATCAATGAATATTGTAAATGCACAAACAGTAATTTCTCCGCATTGCAAGGTGCAATTCTGAATTTTTTTGCTTTTTCCCGCTCCTCTTAGCATGATAAAGAAGATTCAAAGAGAGTGAGGTGCCAGCTCCTTTCATTCAGTCAGTAGCTTCAAACATTTCTGGTATATGAATAACATGTTTTTCAATGGCAAAAATCAATGAATATTGTAAATGCACAAACAGTAATTTCTCCGCATTGCAAGGTGCAATTCTGAAATTTTTTGCTTTTTCCTGCTCCTCTTAGCATGATAATGAAGATTCAAAGAGAGTGAGATGCCAGCTCCTTTCATTCAGTCAGTAGCTTCAAACTTTTCTGGTATATGAATAACATGATGTTTTTCAATGGCAAAAATCAATGAATATTGTAAATGCACAAACAGTAATTTCTCCGCATTGCAAGGTGCAATTCTGAAATTTTTTGCTTTTTCCTGCTCCTCTTAGCATGATAAAGAAGATTCAAAGAGAGTGAGATGCCAGCTCCTTTCATTCAGTCAGTAGCTTCAATCATTTCTGGATGTTTTTCAATGGCAAAAATCAATGAATATTGTAAATGCACAAACTGTAATTTCTCCGCATTGCAAGGTGCAATTCTGAAATTTTTTACTTTTTCCTGCTCCTCTTAGCATGATAAAGAAGATTCAAAGAGAGTGAGATGCCAGCTCCTTTCATTCAGTCAGTAGCTTCAATCATTTCTGGACGTTTTTCAATGGCAAAAATCAATGAATATTGTAAATGCACAAACAGTAATTTCTCCGCATTGCAAGGTGCAATTCTGAAATTTTTTGCTTTTTCCTGCTCCTCTTAGCATGATAAAGAAGATTCAAAGAGAGTGAGATGCCAGCTCCTTTCATTCAGTCAGTACTTTCAATCATTTCTGGACGTTTTTCAATGGCAAAAATCAATGAATATTGTAAATGCACAAACAGTAATTTCTCCGCATTGCAAGGTGCAATTCTGAATTTTTTTGCTTTTTCCCGCTCCTCTTAGCATGATAAAGAAGATTCAAAGAGAGTGAGGTGCCAGCTCCTTTCATTCAGTCAGTAGCTTCAAACATTTCTGGTATATGAATAACATGTTTTTCAATGGCAAAAATCAATGAATATTGTAAATGCACAAACAGTAATTTCTCCGCATTGCAAGGTGCAATTCTGAAATTTTTTGCTTTTTCCTGCTCCGCTTAGCATGATAAAGAAGATTCAAAGAGAGTGAGATGCCAGCTCCTTTCATTCAGTCAGTAGCTTCAAACATTTCTGGTATATGAATAACATGATGTTTTTCAATGTCAAAAATCAATGAATATTGTAAATGCACAAACAGTAATTTCTCCGCATTGCAAGGTGCAAGTCTGAAATTTTTTGCTTTTTCCTGCTCCTCTTAGCATGATAAAGAAGATTCAAAGAGAGTGAGATGCCAGCTACTTTCATTCAGTCAGTAGCTTCAATCATTTTGGACGTTTTTCAATGGTAAAAATCAATGAATATTGTAAATGCACAGTAATTTCTCCACATTGCAAGGTGCAATTCTGAAATTTTTTGCTTTTTCCTGCTCCTCTTAGCATGATAAAGAAGATTCAAAGAGAGTGAGATGCCAGCTCCTTTCATTCAGTCAGTAGCTTCAAACATTTCTGGTATATGAATAACATGATGTTTTTCAATGGCAAAAATCAATGAATATTGTAAATGCACAAACAGTAATTTCTCCGCATTGCAAGGTGCAATTCTGAAATTTTTTGCTTTTTCCTGCTCCTCTTAGCATGATAAAGAAGATTCAAAGAGAGTGAGATGCCAGCTCCTTTCATTCAGTCAGTAGCTTCAAACATTTCTGGTATATGAATAACATGATGTTTTTCAATGGCAAAAATCAATGAATATTGTAAATGCACAAACAGTAATTTCTCCGCATTGCAAGGTGCAATTCTGAAATTTTTTGCTTTTTCCTGCTCCTCTTAGCATGATAAAGAAGATTCAAAGAGAGTGAGATGCCAGCTCCTTTCATTCAGTCAGTAGCTTCAATCATTTCTGGACGTTTTTCAATGGCAAAAATCAATGAATATTGTAAATGCACAAACAGTAATTTCTCTGCATTGCAAGGTGCAATTCTGAAATTTTTTGCTTTTTCCTGCTCCTCTTAGCATGATAAAGAAGATTCAAAGAGAGTGAGATGTCAGCTCCTTTCATTCAGTCAGTAGCTTCAAACATTTCTGGTATATGAATAACATGATGTTTTTCAATGGCAAAAATCAATGAATATTGTAAATGCACAAACAGTAATTTCTCCGCATTGCAAGGTGCAATTCTGAAATTTTTTGCTTTTTCCTGCTCCTCTTAGCATGATAAAGAAGATTCAAAGAGAGTGAGATGCCAGCTCCTTTCATTCAGTCAGTAGCTTCAATCATTTCTGGACGTTTTTCAATGGCAAAAATCAATGAATATTGTAAATGCACAAACAGTAATTTCTCTGCATTGCAAGGTGCAATTCTGAAATTTTTTGCTTTTTCCTGCTCCTCTTAGCATGATAAAGAAGATTCAAAGAGAGTGAGATGCCAGCTCCTTTCGTTCAGTCAGTAGCTTCAATCATTTCTGGACGTTTTTCAATGGCAAAAATCATTGAATATTATAAATGCACAAACAGTAATTTCTCCGCATTGCAAGGTGCAATTCTGAAATTTTTTACTTTTTCCTGCTCCTCTTAGCATGATAAAGAAGATTCAAAGAGAGTGAGATGCCAGCTCCTTTCATTCAGTCAGTAGCTTCAATCATTTCTGGTATATGAATAACATGATGTTTTTCAATGGCAAAAATCAATGAATATTGTAAATGCACAAACAGTAATTTCTCCGCATTGCAAGGTGCAATTCTGAAATTTTTTGCTTTTTCCTGCTCCTCTTAGCATGATAAAGAAGATTCAAAGAGAGTGAGATGCCAGCTCCTTTCATTCAGTCAGTAGCTTCAATCATTTCTGGACGTTTTTCAATGGCAAAAATCAATGAATATTGTAAATGCACAAACAGTAATTTCTCCGCATTGCAAGGTGCAATTCTGAAATTTTTTGATTTTTCCTGCTCCTCTTAGCATGATAAAGAAGATTCAAAGAGAGTGAGATGCCAGCTACTTTCATTCAGTCAGTAGCTTCAAACATTTCTGGTATATGAATAACATAATGTTTTTCAATGGCAAAAATCAATGAATATTGTAAATGCACAAACAGTAATTTCTCCGCATTGCAAGGTGCAAGTCTGAAATTTTTTGCTTTTTCCTGCTCCTCTTAGCATGATAAAGAAGATTCAAAGAGAGTGAGATGCCAGCTACTTTCATTCAGTCAGTAGCTTCAATCATTTCTGGACGTTTTTCAATGGTAAAAATCAATGAATATTGTAAATGCACAAACAGTAATTTCTCCACATTGCAAGGTGCAATTCTGAAATTTTTTGCTTTTTCCTGCTCCTCTTAGCATGATAAAGAAGATTCAAAGAGAGTGAGATGCCAGCTCCTTTCATTCAGTCAGTAGCTTCAAACATTTCTGGTATATGAATAACATGATGTTTTTCAATGGCAAAAATCAATGAATATTGTAAATGCACAAACAGTAATTTCTCCGCATTGCAAGGTGCAATTCTGAAATTTTTTGCTTTTTCCTGCTCCTCTTAGCATGATAAAGAAGATTCAAAGAGAGTGAGATGCCAGCTCCTTTCATTCAGTCAGTAGCTTCAATCATTTCTGGATGTTTTTCAATGGCAAAAATCAATGAATATTGTAAATGCACAAACTGTAATTTCTCCGCATTGCAAGGTGCAATTCTGAAATTTTTTGCTTTTTCCTGCTCCTCTTAGCATGATAAAGAAGATTCAAAGAGAGTGAGATGCCAGCTCCTTTCATTCAGTCAGTAGCTTCAATCATTTCTGGACGTTTTTCAATGGCAAAAATCAATGAATATTGTAAATGCACAAACAGTAATTTCTCCGCATTGCAAGGTGCAATTCTGAAATTTTTTGCTTTTTCCTGCTCCTCTTAGCATGATAAAGAAGATTCAAAGAGAGTGAGATGCCAGCTCCTTTCATTCAGTCAGTACCTTCAATCATTTCTGGACGTTTTTCAATGGCAAAAATCAATGAATATTGTAAATGCACAAACAGTAATTTCTCCGCATTGCAAGGTGCAATTCTGAAATTTTTTGCTTTTTCCCGCTCCTCTTAGCATGATAAAGAAGATTCAAAGAGAGTGAGGTGCCAGCTCCTTTCATTCAGTCAGTAGCTTCAAACATTTCTGGTATATGAATAACATGTTTTTCAATGGCAAAAATCAATGAATATTGTAAATGCACAAACAGTAATTTCTCCGCATTGCAAGGTGCAATTCTGAAATTTTTTGATTTTTCCTGCTCCTCTTAGCATGATAAAGAAGATTCAAAGAGAGTGAGATGCCAGCTCCTTTCATTCAGTCAGTAGCTTCAATCATTTCTGGACGTTTTTCAATGGCAAAAATCAATGAATATTGTAAATGCACAAACAGTAATTTCTCCGCATTGCAAGGTGCAATTCTGAAATTTTTTGCTTTTTCCTGCTCCTCTTAGCATGATAAAGAAGATTCAAAGAGAGTGAGATCCCAGCTCCTTTCATTCAGTCAGTAGCTTCAAACATTTCTGGTATATGAATAACATGATGTTTTTCAATGGCAAAAATCAATGAATATTGTAAATGCACAAACAGTAATTTCTCCGCATTGCAAGGTGCAATTCTGAAATTTTTTGCTTTTTCCTGCTCCTCTTAGCATGATAAAGAAGATTCAAAGAGAGTGAGATGCCAGCTCCTTTCATTCAGTCAGTAGCTTCAAACATTTCTGGTATATGAATAACATGATGTTTTTCAATGGCAAAAATCAATGAATATTGTAAATGCACAAACAGTAATTTCTCCGCATTGCAAGGTGCAAGTCTGAAATTTTTTGCTTTTTCCTGCTCCTCTTAGCATGATAAAGAAGATTCAAAGAGAGTGAGATGCCAGCTACTTTCATTCAGTCAGTAGCTTCAATCATTTCTGGACGTTTTTCAATGGTAAAAATCAATGAATATTGTAAATGCACAAACAGTAATTTCTCCACATTGCAAGGTGCAATTCTGAAATTTTTTGCTTTTTCCTGCTCCTCTTAGCATGATAAAGAAGATTCAAAGAGAGTGAGATGCCAGCTCCTTTCATTCAGTCAGTAGCTTCAAACATTTCTGGTATATGAATAACATGATGTTTTTCAATGGCAAAAATCAATGAATATTGTAAATGCACAAACAGTAATTTCTCCGCATTGCAAGGTGCAATTCTGAAATTTTTTGCTTTTTCCTGCTCCTCTTAGCATGATAAAGAAGATTCAAAGAGAGTGAGATGCCAGCTCCTTTCATTCAGTCAGTAGCTTCAATCATTTCTGGATGTTTTTCAATGGCAAAAATCAATGAATATTGTAAATGCACAAACTGTAATTTCTCCGCATTGCAAGGTGCAATTCTGAAATTTTTTGCTTTTTCCTGCTCCTCTTAGCATGTTAAAGAAGATTCAAAGAGAGTGAGATGCCAGCTCCTTTCATTCAGTCAGTAGCTTCAATCATTTCTGGACGTTTTTCAGTGGCAAAAATCAATGAATATTGTAAATGCACAAACAGTAATTTCTCCGCATTGCAAGGTGCAATTCTGAAATTTTTTGCTTTTTCCTGCTCCTCTTAGCATGATAAAGAAGATTCAAAGAGAGTGAGATGCCAGCTCCTTTCATTCAGTCAGTACCTTCAATCATTTCTGGACGTTTTTCAATGGCAAAAATCAATGAATATTGTAAATGCACAAACAGTAATTTCTCCGCATTGCAAGGTGCAAGTCTGAAATTTTTTGCTTTTTCCTGCTCCTCTTAGCATGATAAAGAAGATTCAAAGAGAGTGAGATGCCAGCTACTTTCATTCAGTCAGTAGCTTCAATCATTTCTGGACGTTTTTCAATGGTAAAAATCAATGAATATTGTAAATGCACAAACAGTAATTTCTCCACATTGCAAGGTGCAATTCTGAAATTTTTTGCTTTTTCCTGCTCCTCTTAGCATGATAAAGAAGATTCAAAGAGAGTGAGATGCCAGCTCCTTTCATTCAGTCAGTAGCTTCAAACATTTCTGGTATATGAATAACATGATGTTTTTCAATGGCAAAAATCAATGAATATTGTAAATGCACAAACAGTAATTTCTCCGCATTGCAAGGTGCAATTCTGAAATTTTTTGCTTTTTCCTGCTCCTCTTAGCATGATAAAGAAGATTCAAAGAGAGTGAGATGCCAGCTCCTTTCATTCAGTCAGTAGCTTCAATCATTTCTGGATGTTTTTCAATGGCAAAAATCAATGAATATTGTAAATGCACAAACTGTAATTTCTCCGCATTGCAAGGTGCAATTCTGAAATTTTTTGCTTTTTCCTGCTCTTAGCATGATAAAGAAGATTCAAAGAGAGTGAGATGCCAGCTCCTTTCATTCAGTCAGTAGCTTCAATCATTTCTGGACGTTTTTCAATGGCAAAAATCAATGAATATTGTAAATGCACAAACAGTAATTTCTCCGCATTGCAAGGTGCAATTCTGAAATTTTTTGCTTTTTCCTGCTCCTCTTAGCATGATAAAGAAGATTCAAAGAGAGTGAGATGCCAGCTCCTTTCATTCAGTCAGTACCTTCAATAATTTCTGGACGTTTTTCAATGGCAAAAATCAATGAATATTGTAAATGCACAAACAGTAATTTCTCCGCATTGCAAGGTGCAATTCTGAAATTTTTTGCTTTTTCCCGCTCCTCTTAGCATGATAAAGAAGATTCAAAGAGAGTGAGGTGCCAGCTCATTTCATTCAGTCAGTAGCTTCAAACATTTCTGGTATATGAATAACATGTTTTTCAATGGCAAAAATCAATGAATATTGTAAATGCACAAACAGTAATTTCTCCGCATTGCAAGGTGCAATTCTGAAATTTTTTGATTTTTCCTGCTCCTCTTAGCATGATAAAGAAGATTCAAAGAGAGTGAGATGCCAGCTCCTTTCATTCAGTCAGTAGCTTCAAACATTTCTGGTATATGAATAACATGATGTTTTTCAATGGCAAAAATCAATGAATATTGTAAATGCACAAACAGTAATTTCTCCGCATTGCAAGGTGCAATTCTGAAATTTTTTGCTTTTTCCTGCTCCTCTTAGCATGATAAAGAAGATTCAAAGAGAGTGAGATGCCAGCTCCTTTCATTCAGTCAGTAGCTTCAATCATTTCTGGATGTTTTTCAATGGCAAAAATCAATGAATATTGTAAATGCACAAACTGTAATTTCTCCGCATTGCAAGGTGCAATTCTGAAATTTTTTGCTTTTTCCTGCTCCTCTTAGCATGATAAAGAAGATTCAAAGAGAGTGAGATGCCAGCTCCTTTCATTCAGTCAGTAGCTTCAAACATTTCTGGTATATGAATAACATGTTTTTCAATGGCAAAAATCAATGAATATTGTAAATGCACAAACAGTAATTTCTCCGCATTGCAAGGTGCAATTCTGAAATTTTTTGCTTTTTCCCGCTCCTCTTAGCATGATAAAGAAGATTCAAAGAGAGTGAGGTGCCAGCTCCTTTCATTCAGTCAGTAGCTTCAAACATTTCTGGTATATGAATAACATGTTTTTCAATGGCAAAAAACAATGAATATTGTAAATGCACAAACAGTAATTTCTCCGCATTGCAAGGTGCAATTCTGAAATTTTTTGATTTTTCCTGCTCCTCTTAGCATGATAAAGAAGATTCAAAGAGAGTGAGATGCCAGCTCCTTTCATTCAGTCAGTAGCTTCAATCATTTCTGGATGTTTTTCAATGGCAAAAATCAATGAATATTGTAAATGCACAAACTGTAATTTCTCCGCATTGCAAGGTGCAATTCTGAAATTTTTTGCTTTTTCCTGCTCCTCTTAGCATGATAAAGAAGATTCAAAGAGAGTGAGATGCCAGCTCCTTTCATTCAGTCAGTAGCTTCAAACATTTCTGGTATATGAATAACATGTTTTTCAATGGCAAAAATCAATGAATATTGTAAATGCACAAACAGTAATTTCTCCGCATTGCAAGGTGCAATTCTGAAATTTTTTGCTTTTTCCCGCTCCTCTTAGCATGATAAAGAAGATTCAAAGAGAGTGAGGTGCCAGCTCCTTTCATTCAGTCAGTAGCTTCAAACATTTCTGGTATATGAATAACATGTTTTTCAATGGCAAAAAACAATGAATATTGTAAATGCACAAACAGTAATTTCTCCGCATTGCAAGGTGCAATTCTGAAATTTTTTGATTTTTCCTGCTCCTCTTAGCATGATAAAGAAGATTCAAAGAGAGTGAGATGCCGGCTCCTTTCATTCAGTCAGTAGCTTCAATCATTTCTGGACGTTTTTCAATGGCAAAAATCAATGAATATTGTAAATGCACAAACAGTAATTTCTCCGCATTGCAAGGTGCAATTCTGAAATTTTTTGCTTTTTCCTGCTCCTCTTAGCATGATAAAGAAGATTCAAAGAGAGTGAGATGCCAGCTCCTTTCATTCAGTCAGTAGCTTTAAACATTTCTGGTATATGAATAACATGATGTTTTTCAATGGCAAAAATCAATGAATATTGTAAATGCACAAACAGTAATTTCTCCGCATTGCAAGGTGCAATTCTGAAATTTTTTGCTTTTTCCTGCTCCTCTTAGCATGATAAAGAAGATTCAAAGAGAGTGAGATGCCAGCTCCTTTCATTCAGTCAGTAGCTTCAAACATTTCTGGTATATGAATAACATGATGTTTTTCAATGGCAAAAATCAATGAATATTGTAAATGCACAAACAGTAATTTCTCCGCATTGCAAGGTGCAAGTCTGAAATTTTTTGCTTTTTCCTGCTCCTCTTAGCATGATAAAGAAGATTCAAAGAGAGTGAGATGCCAGCTACTTTCATTCAGTCAGTAGCTTCAATCATTTCTGGACGTTTTTCAATGGTAAAAATCAATGAATATTGTAAATGCACAAACAGTAATTTCTCCAAATTGCAAGGTGCAATTCTGAAATTTTTTGCTTTTTCCTGCTCCTCTTAGCATGATAAAGAAGATTCAAAGAGAGTGAGATGCCAGCTCCTTTCATTCAGTCAGTAGCTTCAAACATTTCTGGTATATGAATAACATGATGTTTTTCAATGGCAAAAATCAATGAATATTGTAAATGCACAAACAGTAATTTCTCCGCATTGCAAGGTGCAATTCTGAAATTTTTTGCTTTTTCCTGCTCCTCTTAGCATGATAAAGAAGATTCAAAGAGAGTGAGATGCCAGCTCCTTTCATTCAGTCAGTAGCTTCAATCATTTCTGGATGTTTTTCAATGGCAAAAATCAATGAATATTGTAAATGCACAAACTGTAATTTCTCCGCATTGCAAGGTGCAATTCTGAAATTTTTTGCTTTTTCCTGCTCTTAGCATGATAAAGAAGATTCAAAGAGAGTGAGATGCCAGCTCCTTTCATTCAGTCAGTAGCTTCAATCATTTCTGGACGTTTTTCAATGGCAAAAATCAATGAATATTGTAAATGCACAAACAGTAATTTCTCCGCATTGCAAGGTGCAATTCTGAAATTTTTTGCTTTTTCCTGCTCCTCTTAGCATGATAAAGAAGATTCAAAGAGAGTGAGATGCCAGCTCCTTTCATTCAGTCAGTACCTTCAATCATTTCTGGACGTTTTTCAATGGCAAAAATCAATGAATATTGTAAATGCACAAACAGTAATTTCTCCGCATTGCAAGGTGCAATTCTGAAATTTTTTGCTTTTTCCCGCTCCTCTTAGCATGATAAAGAAGATTCAAAGAGAGTGAGGTGCCAGCTCCTTTCATTCAGTCAGTAGCTTCAAACATTTCTGGTATATGAATAACATGTTTTTCAATGGCAAAAATCAATGAATATTGTAAATGCACAAACAGTAATTTCTCCGCATTGCAAGGTGCAATTCTGAAATTTTTTGATTTTTCCTGCTCCTCTTAGCATGATAAAGAAGATTCAAAGAGAGTGAGATGCCAGCTCCTTTCATTCAGTCAGTAGCTTCAATCATTTCTGGACGTTTTTCAATGGCAAAAATCAATGAATATTGTAAATGCACAAACAGTAATTTCTCCGCATTGCAAGGTGCAATTCTGAAATTTTTTGCTTTTTCCTGCTCCTCTTAGCATGATAAAGAAGATTCAAAGAGAGTGAGATGCCAGCTCCTTTCATTCAGTCAGTAGCTTCAAACATTTCTGGTATATGAATAACGATGTTTTTCAATGGCAAAAATCAATGAATATTGTAAATGCACAAACAGTAATTTCTCCGCATTGCAAGGTGCAATTCTGAAATTTTTTGCTTTTTCCTGCTCCTCTTAGCATGATAAAGAAGATTCAAAGAGAGTGAGATGCCAGCTCCTTTCATTCAGTCAGTAGCTTCAAACATTTCTGGCATATGAATAACATGATGTTTTTCAATGGCAAAACTCAATGAATATTGTAAATGCACAAACAGTAATTTCTCCGCATTGCAAGGTGCAAGTCTGAAATTTTTTGCTTTTTCCTGCTCCTCTTAGCATGATAAAGAAGATTCAAAGAGAGTGAGATGCCAGCTACTTTCATTCAGTCAGTAGCTTCAATCATTTCTGGACGTTTTTCAATGGTAAAAATCAATGAATATTGTAAATGCACAAACAGTAATTTCTCCACATTGCAAGGTGCAATTCTGAAATTTTTTGCTTTTTCCTGCTCCTCTTAGCATGATAAAGAAGATTCAAAGAGAGTGAGATGCCAGCTCCTTTCATTCAGTCAGTAGCTTCAAACATTTCTGGTATATGAATAACATGATGTTTTTCAATGGCAAAAATCAATGAATATTGTAAATGCACAAACAGTAATTTCTCCGCATTGCAAGGTGCAATTCTGAAATTTTTTGCTTTTTCCTGCTCCTCTTAGCATGATAAAGAAGATTCAAAGAGAGTGAGATGCCAGCTCCTTTCATTCAGTCAGTAGCTTCAATCATTTCTGGATGTTTTTCAATGGCAAAAATCAATGAATATTGTAAATGCACAAACTGTAATTTCTCCGCATTGCAAGGTGCAATTCTGAAATTTTTTGCTTTTTCCTGCTCCTCTTAGCATGATAAAGAAGATTCAAAGAGAGTGAGATGCCAGCTCCTTTCATTCAGTCAGTAGCTTCAAACATTTCTGGTATATGAAAAACATGTTTTTCAATGGCAAAAATCAATGAATATTGTAAATGCACAAACAGTAATTTCTCCGCATTGCAAGGTGCAATTCTGAAATTTTTTGCTTTTTCCCGCTCCTCTTAGCATGATAAAGAAGATTCAAAGAGAGTGAGGTGCCAGCTCCTTTCATTCAGTCAGTAGCTTCAAACATTTCTGGTATATGAATAACATGTTTTTCAATGGCAAAAAACAATGAATATTGTAAATGCACAAACAGTAATTTCTCCGCATTGCAAGGTGCAATTCTGAAATTTTTTGATTTTTCCTGCTCCTCTTAGCATGATAAAGAAGATTCAAAGAGAGTGAGATGCCAGCTCCTTTCATTCAGTCAGTAGCTTCAATCATTTCTGGATGTTTTTCAATGGCAAAAATCAATGAATATTGTAAATGCACAAACTGTAATGTCTCCGCATTGCAAGGTGCAATTCTGAAATTTTTTGCTTTTTCCTGCTCCTCTTAGCATGATAAAGAAGATTCAAAGAGAGTGAGATGCCAGCTCCTTTCATTCAGTCAGTAGCTTCAAACATTTCTGGTATATGAATAACATGTTTTTCAATGGCAAAAATCAATGAATATTGTAAATGCACAAACAGTAATTTCTCCGCATTGCAAGGTGCAATTCTGAAATTTTTTGCTTTTTCCCGCTCCTCTTAGCATGATAAAGAAGATTCAAAGAGAGTGAGGTGCCAGCTCCTTTCATTCAGTCAGTAGCTTCAAACATTTCTGGTATATGAATAACATGTTTTTCAATGGCAAAAAACAATGAATATTGTAAATGCACAAACAGTAATTTCTCCGCATTGCAAGGTGCAATTCTGAAATTTTTTGATTTTTCCTGCTCCTCTTAGCATGATAAAGAAGATTCAAAGAGAGTGAGATGCCGGCTCCTTTCATTCAGTCAGTAGCTTCAATCATTTCTGGACGTTTTTCAATGGCAAAAATCAATGAATATTGTAAATGCACAAACAGTAATTTCTCCGCATTGCAAGGTGCAATTCTGAAATTTTTTGCTTTTTCCTGCTCCTCTTAGCATGATAAAGAAGATTCAAAGAGAGTGAGATGCCAGCTCCTTTCATTCAGTCAGTAGCTTTAAACATTTCTGGTATATGAATAACATGATGTTTTTCAATGGCAAAAATCAATGAATATTGTAAATGCACAAACAGTAATTTCTCCGCATTGCAAGGTGCAATTCTGAAATTTTTTGCTTTTTCCTGCTCCTCTTAGCATGATAAAGAAGATTCAAAGAGAGTGAGATGCCAGCTCCTTTCATTCAGTCAGTAGCTTCAAACATTTCTGGTATATGAATAACATGATGTTTTTCAATGGCAAAAATCAATGAATATTGTAAATGCACAAACAGTAATTTCTCCGCATTGCAAGGTGCAAGTCTGAAATTTTTTGCTTTTTCCTGCTCCTCTTAGCATGATAAAGAAGATTCAAAGAGAGTGAGATGCCAGCTACTTTCATTCAGTCAGTAGCTTCAATCATTTCTGGACGTTTTTCAATGGTAAAAATCAATGAATATTGTAAATGCACAAACAGTAATTTCTCCACATTGCAAGGTGCAATTCTGAAATTTTTTGCTTTTTCCTGCTCCTCTTAGCATGATAAAGAAGATTCAAAGAGAGTGAGATGCCAGCTCCTTTCATTCAGTCAGTAGCTTCAAACATTTCTGGTATATGAATAACATGATGTTTTTCAATGGCAAAAATCAATGAATATTGTAAATGCACAAACAGTAATTTCTCCGCATTGCAAGGTGCAATTCTGAAATTTTTTGCTTTTTCCTGCTCCTCTTAGCATGATAAAGAAGATTCAAAGAGAGTGAGATGCCAGCTCCTTTCATTCAGTCAGTAGCTTCAATCATTTCTGGATGTTTTTCAATGGCAAAAATCAATGAATATTGTAAATGCACAAACTGTAATTTCTCCGCATTGCAAGGTGCAATTCTGAAATTTTTTGCTTTTTCCTGCTCCTCTTAGCATGATAAAGAAGATTCAAAGAGAGTGAGATGCCAGCTCCTTTCATTCAGTCAGTACCTTCAATCATTTCTGGACGTTTTTCAATGGCAAAAATCAATGAATATTGTAAATGCACAAACAGTAATTTCTCCGCATTGCAAGGTGCAATTCTGAAATTTTTTGCTTTTTCCCGCTCCTCTTAGCATGATAAAGAAGATTCAAAGAGAGTGAGGTGCCAGCTCCTTTCATTCAGTCAGTAGCTTCAAACATTTCTGGTATATGAATAACATGTTTTTCAATGGCAAAAATCAATGAATATTGTAAATGCACAAACAGTAATTTCTCCGCATTGCAAGGTGCAATTCTGAAATGTTTTGATTTTTCCTGCTCCTCTTAGCATGATAAAGAAGATTCAAAGAGAGTGAGATGCCAGCTCCTTTCATTCAGTCAGTAGCTTCAATCATTACTGGACGTTTTTCAATGGCAAAAATCAATGAATATTGTAAATGCACAAACAGTAATTTCTCCGCATTGCAAGGTGCAATTCTGAAATTTTTTGCTTTTTCCTGCTCCTCTTAGCATGATAAAGATTCAAAGAGAGTGAGATGCCAGCTCCTTTCATTCAGTCAGTAGCTTCAAACATTTCTGGTATATGAATAACATGATGTTTTTCAATGGCAAAAATCAATGAATATTGTAAATGCACAAACAGTAATTTCTCCGCATTGCAAGGTGCAAGTCTGAAATTTTTTGCTTTTTCCTGCTCCTCTTAGCATGATAAAGAAGATTCAAAGAGTGTGAGATGCCAGCTCCTTTCATTCAGTCAGTAGCTTCAATCATTTCTGGATGTTTTTCAATGGCAAAAATCAATGAATATTGTAAATGCACAAACAGTAATTTCTCCGCATTGCAAGGTGCAATTCTGAAATTTTTTGCTTTTTCCTGCTCCTCTTAGCATGATAAAGAAGATTCAAAGAGAGTGAGATGTCAGCTCCTTTCATTCAGTCAGTAGCTTCAAACATTTCTGGTATATGAATAACATGATGTTTTTCAATGGCAAAAATCAATGAATATTGTAAATGCACAAACAGTAATTTCTCCGCATTGCAAGGTGCAATTCTGAAATTTTTTACTTTTTCCTGCTCCTCTTAGCATGATAAAGAAGATTCAAAGAGAGTGAGATGCCAGCTCCTTTCATTCAGTCGGTAGCTTCAATCATTTCTGGATGTTTTTCAATGGCAAAAATCAATGAATATTGTAAATGCACAAACAGTAATTTCTCCGCATTGCAAGGTGCAATTCTGAAATTTTTTGCTTTTTCCTGCTCCTCTTAGCATGATAAAGAAGATTCAAAGAGAGTGAGATGCCAGCTCCTTTCGTTCAGTCAGTAGCTTCAATCATTTCTGGACGTTTTTCAATGGCAAAAATCATTGAATATTATAAATGCACAAACAGTAATTTCTCCGCATTGCAAGGTGCAATTCTGAAATTTTTTACTTTTTCCTGCTCCTCTTAGCATGATAAAGAAGATTCAAAGAGAGTGAGATGCCAGCTCCTTTCATTCAGTCAGTAGCTTCAATCATTTCTGGTATATGAATAACATGATGTTTTTCAATGGCAAAAATCAATGAATATTGTAAATGCACAAACAGTAATTTCTCCGCATTGCAAGGTGCAATTCTGAAATTTTTTGCTTTTTCCTGCTCCTCTTAGCATGATAAAGAAGATTCAAAGAGAGTGAGATGCCAGCTCCTTTCATTCATTCAGTAGCTTCAATCATTTCTGGACGTTTTTCAATGGCAAAAATCAATGAATATTGTAAATGCATAAACTGTAATTTCTCCGCATTGCAAGGTGCAATTCTGAAATTTTTTGCTTTTTCCTGCTCCTCTTAGCATGATAAACAAGATTCAAAGAGAGTGAGATGCCAGTTCCTTTCATTCAGTCAGTAGCTTCAATCATTTCTGGATGTTTTTCAATGGCAAAAATCAATGAATATTGTAAATGCACAAACAGTAATTTCTCCGCATTGCAAGGTGCAATTCTGAAATTTTTTGCTTTTTCCTGCTCCTCTTAGCATGATAAAGAAGATTCAAAGAGAGTGAGATGCCAGCTCCTTTCATTCAGTCAGTAGCTTCAATCATTTCTGGACGTTTTTCAATGGCAAAAATCAATGAATATTGTAAATTCACAAACAGTAATTTCTCCGCATTGCAAGGTGCAATTCTGAAATTTTTTGCTTTTTCCTGCTCCTCTTAGCATGATAAAGAAGATTCAAAGAGAGTGAGATGCCAGCTCCTTTCATTCAGTCAGTAGCTTCAAACATTTCTGGTATATGAATAACATGATGTTTTTCAATGGCAAAAATCAATGAATATTGTAAATGCACAAACAGTAATTTCTCCGCATTGCAAGGTGCAATTCTGAAATTTTTTGCTTTTTCCTGCTCCTCTTAGCATGATAAAGAAGATTCAAAGAGAGTGAGATGCCAGCTCCTTTCGTTCAGTCAGTAGCTTCAATCATTTCTGGACGTTTTTCAATGGCAAAAATCATTGAATATTATAAATGCACAAACAGTAATTTCTCCGCATTGCAAGGTGCAATTCTGAAATTTTTTACTTTTTCCTGCTCCTCTTAGCATGATAAAGAAGATTCAAAGAGAGTGAGATGCCAGCTCCTTTCATTCAGTCAGTAGCTTCAATCATTTCTGGTATATGAATAACATGATGTTTTTCAATGGCAAAAATCAATGAATAATGTAAATGCACAAACAGTAATTTCTCCGCATTGCAAGGTGCAATTCTGAAATTTTTTGCTTTTTCCTGCTCCTCTTAGCATGATAAAGAAGATTCAAAGAGAGTGAGATGCCAGCTCCTTTCATTCAGTCAGTAGCTTCAATCATTTCTGGACGTTTTTCAATGGCAAAAATCAATGAATATTGTAAATGCACAAACAGTAATTTCTCCGCATTGCAAGGTGCAATTCTGAAATTTTTTGCTTTTTCCTGCTCCTCTTAGCATGATAAACAAGATTCAAAGAGAGTGAGATGCCAGCTCCTTTCATTCAGTCAGTAGCTTCAATCATTTCTGGACGTTTTTCAATGGCAAAAATCAATGAATATTGTAAATGCACAAACAGTAATTTCTCCGCATTGCAAGGTGCAATTCTGAAATTTTTTGCTTTTTCCTGCTCCTCTTAGCATGATAAAGAAGATTCAAAGAGGGTGAGATGCCAGCTCCTTTCATTCAGTCAGTAGCTTCAATCATTTCTGGACGTTTTTCAATGGCAAAAATCAATGAATATTGTAAATGCACAAACAGTAATTTCTCCGCATTGCAAGGTGCAATTCTGAAATTTTTTGCTTTTTCCTGCTCCTCTTAGCATGATAAAGAAGATTCAAAGAGAGTGAGATGCCAGCTCCTTTCATTCAGTCAGTAGCTTCAAACATTTCTGGTATATGAATAACATGATGTTTTTCAATGGCAAAAATCAATGAATATTGTAAATGCACAAACAGTAATTTGTCCGCATTGCAAGGTGCAATTCTGAAATTTTTTGCTTTTTCCTGCTCCTCTTAGCATGATAAAGAAGATTCAAAGAGAGTGAGATGCCAGCTCCTTTCGTTCAGTCAGTAGCTTCAATCATTTCTGGACGTTTTTCAATGGCAAAAATCATTTAATATTATAAATGCACAAACAGTAATTTCTCCGCATTGCAAAGTGCAATTCTGAAATTTTTTACTTTTTCCTGCTCCTCTTAGCATGATAAAGAAGATTCAAAGAGAGTGAGATGCCAGCTCCTTTCATTCAGTCAGTAGCTTCAAACATTTCTGGTATATGAAAAACATGTTTTTCAATGGCAAAAATCAATGAATATTGTAAATGCACAAACAGTAATATCTCCACATTGCAAGGTGCAATTCTGAAATTTTTTGCTTTTTCCTGATAATCCTAGCATGATAAAGAAGATTCAAAGAGAGTGAGATGCCAGCTCCTTTCATTCAGTCAGTAGCTTCAAACATTTCTGGACGTTTTTCAATGGCAAAAATCAATGAATATTGTAAAAGCACAAACAGTAATATCTCCACATTGCAAGGTGCAATTCTGAAATTTTTTGCTTTTTCCTGTTAATCCTAGCATGATAAAGAAGATTCAAAGAGAGTGAGATGCCAGCTTCTTTCATTCAGTCAGTAGCTTCAAACATTTCTGGTATATGAAAAACATGTTTTTCAATGGCAAAAATCAATGAATATTGTAAATGCACAAACAGTAATATCTCCACATTGCAAGGTGCAATTCTGAAATTTTTTGCTTTTTCCTGCTAATCCTAGCATGATAAAGAAGATTCAAAGAGAGTGAGATGCCAGCTCCTTTCATTCAGTCAGTAGCTTCAAACATTTCTGGTATATGAAAAACATGTTTTTCAATGGTAAAAATCAATGAATATTGTAAATGCACAAACAGTAATATCTCCACATTGCAAGGTGCAATTCTGAAATTTTTTGCTTTTTCCTGCTAATCCTAGCATGATAAAGAAGATTCAAAGAGAGTGAGATGCCAGCTCCTTTCATTCAGTCAGTAGCTTCAAACATTTCTGGTATATGAAAAACATGTTTTTCAATGGCAAAAATCAATGAATATTGTAAATGCACAAACAGTAATATCTCCACATTGCAAGGTGCAATTCTGAAATTTTTTGCTTTTTCCTGCTAATCCTAGCATGATAAAGAAGATTCAAAGAGATTGAGATGCCAGCTCCTTTCATTCAGTCAGTAGCTTCAATCATTTCTGGACGTTTTTCAATGGCAAAAATCAATGAATATTGTAAATGCACAAACAGTAATTTCTCCGCATTGCAAGGTGCAATTCTGAAATTTTTTGCTTTTTCCTGCTCCTCTTAGCATGATAAAGAAGATTCAAAGAGAGTGAGATGCCAGCTCCTTTCATTCAGTCAGTAGCTTCAAACATTTCTGGTATATGAAAAACATGTTTTTCAATGGCAAAAATCAATGAATATTGTAAATGCACAAACAGTAATATCTCCACATTGCAAGGTGCAATTCTGAAATTTTTTGCTTTTTCCTGTTAATCCTAGCATGATAAAGAAGATTCAGAGTGAGATGCCAGCTCCTTTCATTCAGTCAGTAGCTTCAAACATTTCTGGTATATGAAAAACATGTTTTTCAATGGCAAAAATCAATGAATATTGTAAATGCACAAACAGTAATATCTCCACATTGCAAGGTGCAATTCTGAAATTTTTTGCTTTTTCCTGCTAATCCTAGCATGATAAAGAAGATTCAAAGAGAGTGAGATGCCAGCTCCTTTCATTCAGTCAGTAGCTTCAAACATTTCTGGTATATGAAAAACGTTTTTCAATGGCAAAAATCAATGAATATTGTAAATGCACAAACAGTAATATCTCCACAATGCAAGGTGCAATTCTGAAATTTTTTGCTTTTTCCTGCTAATCCTAGCATGATAAAGAAGATTCAAAGAGAGTGAGATGCCAGCTCCTTTCATTCAGTCAGTAGCTTCAAACATTTCTGGTATATGAAAAACATGTTTTTCAATGGCAAAAATCAATGAATATTGTAAATGCACAAACAGTAATATCTCCACATTGCAAGGTGCAATTCTGAAATTTTTAGCTTTTTCCTGTTAATCCTAGCATGATAAAGAAGATTCAAAGAGAGTGAAATGCCAGCTCCTTTCATTCAGTCAGTAGCTTCAAACATTTCTGGACGTTTTTCAATGGCTAAAATCAATGAATATTGTAAATGCACAAACAGTAATATCTCCACATTGCAAGGTGCAATTCTGAAATTTTTTGCTTTTTCCTGTTAATCCTAGCATGATAAAGAAGATTCAAAGAGAGTGAGATGCCAGCTCCTTTCATTCAGTCAGTAGCTTCAAACATTTCTGGTATATGAAAAACATGTTTTTCAATGGCAAAAATCAATGAATATTGTAAATGCACAAACAGTAATATCTCCACATTGCAAGGTGCAATTCTGAAATTTTTTGCTTTTTCCTGCTAATCCTAGCATGATAAAGAAGATTCAAAGAGAGTGAGATGCCAGCTCCTTTCATTCAGTCAGTAGCTTCAAACATTTCTGGTATATGAAAAACATGTTTTTCAATGGCAAAAATCAATGAATATTGTAAATGCACAAACAGTAATATCTCCACATTGCAAGGTGCAATTCTGAAATTTTTTGCTTTTTCCTGCTAATCCTAGCATGATAAAGAAGATTCAAAGAGAGTGAGATGCCAGCTCCTTTCATTCAGTCAGTAGCTTCAAACATTTCTGGACGTTTTTCAATGGCAAAAATCAATGAATATTGTAAATGCACAAACAGTAATATCTCCACATTGCAAGGCGCAATTCTGAAATTTTTTGCTTTTTCCTGCTCTTCTTAGCATGATAAAGAAGATTCAAAGAGAGTGAGATGCCAGCTCCTTTCATTCAGTCAGTAGCTTCAATCATTTCTGGACGTTTTTCAATGGCAAAAATCAATGAATATTGTAAATGCACAAACAGTAATTTCTCCGCATTGCAAGGTGCAATTCTGAAATTTTTTGCTTTTTCCTGCTCCTCTTAGCATGATAAAGAAGATTCAAAGAGAGTGAGATGCCAGCTCCTTTCATTCAGTCACTAGGTTCAATCATTTCTGGACGTTTTTCAATGGCAAAAATCAATGAATATTGTAAATGCACAAACAGTAATTTCTCCGCATTGCAAGGTGCAATTCTGAAATTTTTTGCTTTTTCCTGCTCCTCTTATCATGATAAAGAAGATTCAAAGAGAGTGAGGTGCCAGCTCCTTTCATTCAGTCAGTAGCTTCAAACATTTCTGGTATATGAATAACATGTTTTTCAATGGCAAAAATCAATGAATATTGTAAATGCACAAACAGTAATTTCTCCGCATTGCAAGGTGCAATTCTGAAATTTTTTGCTTTTTCCTGCTCCTCTTAGCATGATAAAGAAGATTCAAAGAGAGTGAGATGCCAGCTCCTTTCATTCAGTCAGTAGCTTCAATCATTTCTGGACGTTTTTCAATGTCAAAAATCAATGAATATTGTAAATGCACAAACAGTAATTTCTCCGCATTGCAAGGTGCAATTCTGAAATTTTTTGCTTTTTCCTGCTCCTCTTAGCATGATAAAGAAGATTCAAAGAGAGTGAGATGCCAGCTCCTTTCATTCAGTCAGTAGCTTCAATCATTTCTGGAAGTTTTTCAATGGCAAAAATCAATGAATATTGTAAATGCACAAACTGTAATTTCTCCGCATTGCAAGGTGCAATTCTGAAATTTTTTGCTTTTTCCTGCTCCTCTTAGCATGATAAAGAAGATTCAAAGAGAGTGAGATGCCAGCTCCTTTCATTCAGTCAGTAGCTTCAATCATTTCTGGACGTTTTTCAATGGCAAAAATCAATGAATATTGTAAATGCACAAACAGTAATTTCTCCGCATTGCAAGGTGCAATTCTGAAATTTTTTGCTTTTTCCTGCTCCTCTTAGCATGATAAAGAAGATTCAAAGAGAGTGAGATGCCAGCTCCTTTCATTCAGTCAGTACTTTCAATCATTTCTGGACGTTTTTCAATGGCAAAAATCAATGAATATTGTAAATGCACAAACAGTAATTTCTCCGCATTGCAAGGTGCAATTCTGAATTTTTTTGCTTTTTCCCGCTCCTCTTAGCATGATAAAGAAGATTCAAAGAGAGTGAGGTGCCAGCTCCTTTCATTCAGTCAGTAGCTTCAAACATTTCTGGTATATGAATAACATGTTTTTCAATGGCAAAAATCAATGAATATTGTAAATGCACAAACAGTAATTTCTCCGCATTGCAAGGTGCAATTCTGAAATTTTTTGCTTTTTCCTGCTCCTCTTAGCATGATAATGAAGATTCAAAGAGAGTGAGATGCCAGCTCCTTTCATTCAGTCAGTAGCTTCAAACATTTCTGGTATATGAATAACATGATGTTTTTCAATGGCAAAAATCAATGAATATTGTAAATGCACAAACAGTAATTTCTCCGCATTGCAAGGTGCAATTCTGAAATTTTTTGCTTTTTCCTGCTCCTCTTAGCATGATAAAGAAGATTCAAAGAGAGTGAGATGCCAGCTCCTTTCATTCAGTCAGTAGCTTCAATCATTTCTGGATGTTTTTCAATGGCAAAAATCAATGAATATTGTAAATGCACAAACTGTAATTTCTCCGCATTGCAAGGTGCAATTCTGAAATTTTTTACTTTTTCCTGCTCCTCTTAGCATGATAAAGAAGATTCAAAGAGAGTGAGATGCCAGCTCCTTTCATTCAGTCAGTAGCTTCAATCATTTCTGGACGTTTTTCAATGGCAAAAATCAATGAATATTGTAAATGCACAAACAGTAATTTCTCCGCATTGCAAGGTGCAATTCTGAAATTTTTTGCTTTTTCCTGCTCCTCTTAGCATGATAAAGAAGATTCAAAGAGAGTGAGATGCCAGCTCCTTTCATTCAGTCAGTACTTTCAATCATTTCTGGACGTTTTTCAATGGCAAAAATCAATGAATATTGTAAATGCACAAACAGTAATTTCTCCGCATTGCAAGGTGCAATTCTGAATTTTTTTGCTTTTTCCCGCTCCTCTTAGCATGATAAAGAAGATTCAAAGAGAGTGAGGTGCCAGCTCCTTTCATTCAGTCAGTAGCTTCAAACATTTCTGGTATATGAATAACATGTTTTTCAATGGCAAAAATCAATGAATATTGTAAATGCACAAACAGTAATTTCTCCGCATTGCAAGGTGCAATTCTGAAATTTTTTGCTTTTTCCTGCTCCGCTTAGCATGATAAAGAAGATTCAAAGAGAGTGAGATGCCAGCTCCTTTCATTCAGTCAGTAGCTTCAAACATTTCTGGTATATGAATAACATGATGTTTTTCAATGTCAAAAATCAATGAATATTGTAAATGCACAAACAGTAATTTCTCCGCATTGCAAGGTGCAAGTCTGAAATTTTTTGCTTTTTCCTGCTCCTCTTAGCATGATAAAGAAGATTCAAAGAGAGTGAGATGCCAGCTACTTTCATTCAGTCAGTAGCTTCAATCATTTCTGGACGTTTTTCAATGGTAAAAATCAATGAATATTGTAAATGCACAGTAATTTCTCCACATTGCAAGGTGCAATTCTGAAATTTTTTGCTTTTTCCTGCTCCTCTTAGCATGATAAAGAAGATTCAAAGAGAGTGAGATGCCAGCTCCTTTCATTCAGTCAGTAGCTTCAAACATTTCTGGTATATGAATAACATGATGTTTTTCAATGGCAAAAATCAATGAATATTGTAAATGCACAAACAGTAATTTCTCCGCATTGCAAGGTGCAATTCTGAAATTTTTTGCTTTTTCCTGCTCCTCTTAGCATGATAAAGAAGATTCAAAGAGAGTGAGATGCCAGCTCCTTTCATTCAGTCAGTAGCTTCAAACATTTCTGGTATATGAATAACATGATGTTTTTCAATGGCAAAAATCAATGAATATTGTAAATGCACAAACAGTAATTTCTCCGCATTGCAAGGTGCAATTCTGAAATTTTTTGCTTTTTCCTGCTCCTCTTAGCATGATAAAGAAGATTCAAAGAGAGTGAGATGCCAGCTCCTTTCATTCAGTCAGTAGCTTCAATCATTTCTGGACGTTTTTCAATGGCAAAAATCAATGAATATTGTAAATGCACAAACAGTAATTTCTCTGCATTGCAAGGTGCAATTCTGAAATTTTTTGCTTTTTCCTGCTCCTCTTAGCATGATAAAGAAGATTCAAAGAGAGTGAGATGTCAGCTCCTTTCATTCAGTCAGTAGCTTCAAACATTTCTGGTATATGAATAACATGTTTTTCAATGGCAAAAATCAATGAATATTGTAAATGCACAAACAGTAATTTCTCCGCATTGCAAGGTGCAATTCTGAAATTTTTTGCTTTTTCCTGCTCCTCTTAGCATGATAAAGAAGATTCAAAGAGAGTGAGATGCCAGCTCCTTTCATTCAGTCAGTAGCTTCAATCATTTCTGGACGTTTTTCAATGGCAAAAATCAATGAATATTGTAAATGCACAAACAGTAATCTCTCTGCATTGCAAGGTGCAATTCTGAAATTTTTTGCTTTTTCCTGCTCCTCTTAGCATGATAAAGAAGATTCAAAGAGAGTGAGATGCCAGCTCCTTTCGTTCAGTCAGTAGCTTCAATCATTTCTGGACGTTTTTCAATGGCAAAAATCATTGAATATTATAAATGCACAAACAGTAATTTCTCCGCATTGCAAGGTGCAATTCTGAAATTTTTTACTTTTTCCTGCTCCTCTTAGCATGATAAAGAAGATTCAAAGAGATTGAGATGCCAGCTCCTTTCATTCAGTCAGTAGCTTCAATCATTTCTGGTATATGAATAACATGATGTTTTTCAATGGCAAAAATCAATGAATATTGTAAATGCACAAACAGTAATTTCTCCGCATTGCAAGGTGCAATTCTGAAATTTTTTGCTTTTTCCTGCTCCTCTTAGCATGATAAAGAAGATTCAAAGAGAGTGAGATGCCAGCTCCTTTCATTCAGTCAGTAGCTTCAATCATTTCTGGACGTTTTTCAAAGGCAAAAATCAATGAATATTGTAAATGCACAAACAGTAATTTCTCCGCATTGCAAGGTGCAATTCTGAAATTTTTTGATTTTTCCTGCTCCTCTTAGCATGATAAAGAAGATTCAAAGAGAGTGAGATGCCAGCTACTTTCATTCAGTCAGTAGCTTCAAACATTTCTGGTATATGAATAACATAATGTTTTTCAATGGCAAAAATCAATGAATATTGTAAATGCACAAACAGTAATTTCTCAACATTGCAAGGTGCAAGTCTGAAATTTTTTGCTTTTTCCTGCTCCTCTTAGCATGATAAAGAAGATTCAAAGAGAGTGAGATACCAGCTACTTTCATTCAGTCAGTAGCTTCAATCATTTCTGGACGTTTTTCAATGGTAAAAATCAATGAATATTGTAAATGCACAAACAGTAATTTCTCCACATTGCAAGGTGCAATTCTGAAATTTTTTGCTTTTTCCTGCTCCTCTTAGCATGATAAAGAAGATTCAAAGAGAGTGAGATGCCAGCTCCTTTCATTCAGTCAGTAGCTTCAAACATTTCTGGTATATGAATAACATGATGTTTTTCAATGGCAAAAATCAATGAATATTGTAAATGCACAAACAGTAATTTCTCCGCATTGCAAGGTGCAATTCTGAAATTTTTTGCTTTTTCCTGCTCCTCTTAGCATGATAAAGAAGATTCAAAGAGAGTGAGATGCCAGCTCCTTTCATTCAGTCAGTAGCTTCAATCATTTCTGGATGTTTTTCAATGGCAAAAATCAATGAATATTGTAAATGCACAAACTGTAATTTCTCCGCATTGCAAGGTGCAATTCTGAAATTTTTTGCTTTTTCCTGCTCCTCTTAGCATGATAAAGAAGATTCAAAGAGAGTGAGATGCCAGCTCCTTTCATTCAGTCAGTAGCTTCAATCATTTCTGGACGTTTTTCAATGGCAAAAATCAATGAATATTGTAAATGCACAAACAGTAATTTCTCCGCATTGCAAGGTGCAATTCTGAAATTTTTTGCTTTTTCCTGCTCCTCTTAGCATGATAAAGAAGATTCAAAGAGAGTGAGATGCCAGCTCCTTTCATTCAGTCAGTACCTTCAATCATTTCTGGACGTTTTTCAATGGCAAAAATCAATGAATATTGTAAATGCACAAACAGTAATTTCTCCGCATTGCAAGGTGCAATTCTGAAATTTTTTGCTTTTTCCTGCTCCTCTTAGCATGATAAAGAAGATTCAAAGAGAGTGAGATGCCAGCTCCTTTCATTCAGTCAGTAGCTTCAAACTTTTCTGGTATATGAATAACATGATGTTTTTCAATGGCAAAAATCAATGAATATTGTAAATGCACAAACAGTAATTTCTCCGCATTGCAAGGTGCAAGTCTGAAATTTTTTGCTTTTTCCTGCTCCTCTTAGCATGATAAAGAAGATTCAAAGAGAGTGAGATGCCAGCTACTTTCATTCAGTCAGTAGCTTCAATCATTTCTGGACGTTTTTCAATGGTAAAAATCAATGAATATTGTAAATGCACAAACAGTAATTTCTCCACATTGCAAGGTGCAATTCTGAAATTTTTTGCTTTTTCCTGCTCCTCTTAGCATGATAAAGAAGATTCAAAGAGAGTGAGATGCCAGCTCCTTTCATTCAGTCAGTAGCTTCAAACATTTCTGGTATATGAATAACATGATGTTTTTCAATGGCAAAAATCAATGAATATTGTAAATGCACAAACAGTAATTTCTCCGCATTGCAAGGTGCAATTCTGAAATTTTTTGCTTTTTCCTGCTCCTCTTAGCATGATAAAGAAGATTCAAAGAGAGTGAGATGCCAGCTCCTTTCATTCAGTCAGTAGCTTCAATCATTTCTGGATGTTTTTCAATGGCAAAAATCAATGAATATTGTAAATGCACAAACTGTAATTTCTCCGCATTGCAAGGTGCAATTCTGAAATTTTTTGCTTTTTCCTGCTCCTCTTAGCATGTTAAAGAAGATTCAAAGAGAGTGAGATGCCAGCTCCTTTCATTCAGTCAGTAGCTTCAATCATTTCTGGACGTTTTTCAGTGGCAAAAATCAATGAATATTGTAAATGCACAAACAGTAATTTCTCCGCATTGCAAGGTGCAATTCTGAAATTTTTTGCTTTTTCCTGTTAATCCTAGCATGATAAAGAAGATTCAAAGAGAGTGAAATGCCAGCTCCTTTCATTCAGTCAGTAGCTTCAAACATTTCTGGACGTTTTTCAATGGCTAAAATCAATGAATATTGTAAATGCACAAACAGTAATATCTCCACATTGCAAGGTGCAATTCTGAAATTTTTTGCTTTTTCCTGTTAATCCTAGCATGATAAAGAAGATTCAAAGAGAGTGAGATGCCAGCTCCTTTCATTCAGTCAGTAGCTTCAAACATTTCTGGTATATGAAAAACATGTTTTTCAATGGCAAAAATCAATGAATATTGTAAATGCACAAACAGTAATATCTCCACATTGCAAGGTGCAATTCTGAAATTTTTTGCTTTTTCCTGCTAATCCTAGCATGATAAAGAAGATTCAAAGAGAGTGAGATGCCAGCTCCTTTCATTCAGTCAGTAGCTTCAAACATTTCTGGTATATGAAAAACATGTTTTTCAATGGCAAAAATCAATGAATATTGTAAATGCACAAACAGTAATATCTCCACATTGCAAGGTGCAATTCTGAAATTTTTTGCTTTTTCCTGCTAATCCTAGCATGATAAAGAAGATTCAAAGAGAGTGAGATGCCAGCTCCTTTCATTCAGTCAGTAGCTTCAAACATTTCTGGACGTTTTTCAATGGCAAAAATCAATGAATATTGTAAATGCACAAACAGTAATTTCTCCGCATTGCAAGGTGCAATTCTGAAATTTTTTGCTTTTTCCTGCTCCTCTTAGCATGATAAAGAAGATTCAAAGAGAGTGAGATGCCAGCTCCTTTCATTCAGTCAGTACCTTCAATCATTTCTGGACGTTTTTCAATGGCAAAAATCAATGAATATTGTAAATGCACAAACAGTAATTTCTCCGCATTGCAAGGTGCAATTCTGAAATTTTTTGCTTTTTCCTGCTCCTCTTAGCATGATAAAGAAGATTCAAAGAGAGTGAGATGCCAGCTCCTTTCATTCAGTCAGTAGCTTCAAACATTTCTGGTATATGAATAACATGATGTTTTTCAATGGCAAAAATCAATGAATATTGTAAATGCACAAACAGTAATTTCTCCGCATTGCAAGGTGCAAGTCTGAAATTTTTTGCTTTTTCCTGCTCCTCTTAGCATGATAAAGAAGATTCAAAGAGAGTGAGATGCCAGCTACTTTCATTCAGTCAGTAGCTTCAATCATTTCTGGACGTTTTTCAATGGTAAAAATCAATGAATATTGTAAATGCACAAACAGTAATTTCTCCACATTGCAAGGTGCAATTCTGAAATTTTTTGCTTTTTCCTGCTCCTCTTAGCATGATAAAGAAGATTCAAAGAGAGTGAGATGCCAGCTCCTTTCATTCAGTCAGTAGCTTCAAACATTTCTGGTATATGAATAACATGATGTTTTTCAATGGCAAAAATCAATGAATATTGTAAATGCACAAACAGTAATTTCTCCGCATTGCAAGGTGCAATTCTGAAATTTTTTGCTTTTTCCTGCTCCTCTTAGCATGATAAAGAAGATTCAAAGAGAGTGAGATGCCAGCTCCTTTCATTCAGTCAGTAGCTTCAATCATTTCTGGATGTTTTTCAATGGCAAAAATCAATGAATATTGTAAATGCACAAACTGTAATTTCTCCGCATTGCAAGGTGCAATTCTGAAATTTTTTGCTTTTTCCTGCTCCTCTTAGCATGTTAAAGAAGATTCAAAGAGAGTGAGATGCCAGCTCCTTTCATTCAGTCAGTAGCTTCAATCATTTCTGGACGTTTTTCAGTGGCAAAAATCAATGAATATTGTAAATGCACAAACAGTAATTTCTCCGCATTGCAAGGTGCAATTCTGAAATTTTTTGCTTTTTCCTGTTAATCCTAGCATGATAAAGAAGATTCAAAGAGAGTGAAATGCCAGCTCCTTTCATTCAGTCAGTAGCTTCAAACATTTCTGGACGTTTTTCAATGGCTAAAATCAATGAATATTGTAAATGCACAAACAGTAATATCTCCACATTGCAAGGTGCAATTCTGAAATTTTTTGCTTTTTCCTGTTAATCCTAGCATGATAAAGAAGATTCAAAGAGAGTGAGATGCCAGCTCCTTTCATTCAGTCAGTAGCTTCAAACATTTCTGGTATATGAAAAACATGTTTTTCAATGGCAAAAATCAATGAATATTGTAAATGCACAAACAGTAATATCTCCACATTGCAAGGTGCAATTCTGAAATTTTTTGCTTTTTCCTGCTAATCCTAGCATGATAAAGAAGATTCAAAGAGAGTGAGATGCCAGCTCCTTTCATTCAGTCAGTAGCTTCAAACATTTCTGGTATATGAAAAACATGTTTTTCAATGGCAAAAATCAATGAATATTGTAAATGCACAAACAGTAATATCTCCACATTGCAAGGTGCAATTCTGAAATTTTTTGCTTTTTCCTGCTAATCCTAGCATGATAAAGAAGATTCAAAGAGAGTGAGATGCCAGCTCCTTTCATTCAGTCAGTAGCTTCAAACAATTCTGGACGTTTTTCAATGGCAAAAATCAATGAATATTGTAAATGCACAAACAGTAATTTCTCCGCATTGCAAGGTGCAATTCTGAAATTTTTTGCTTTTTCCTGCTCCTCTTAGCATGATAAAGAAGATTCAAAGAGAGTGAGATGCCAGCTCCTTTCATTCAGTCACTAGGTTCAATCATTTCTGGACGTTTTTCAATGGCAAAAATCAATGAATATTGTAAATGCACAAACAGTAATTTCTCCGCATTGCAAGGTGCAATTCTGAAATTTTTTGCTTTTTCCTGCTCCTCTTATCATGATAAAGAAGATTCAAAGAGAGTGAGGTGCCAGCTCCTTTCATTCAGTCAGTAGCTTCAAACATTTCTGGTATATGAATAACATGTTTTTCAATGGCAAAAATCAATGAATATTGTAAATGCACAAACAGTAATTTCTCCGCATTGCAAGGTGCAATTCTGAAATTTTTTGCTTTTTCCTGCTCCTCTTAGCATGATAAAGAAGATTCAAAGAGAGTGAGATGCCAGCTCCTTTCATTCAGTCAGTAGCTTCAATCATTTCTGGACGTTTTTCAATGTCAAAAATCAATGAATATTGTAAATGCACAAACAGTAATTTCTCCGCATTGCAAGGTGCAATTCTGAAATTTTTTGCTTTTTCCTGCTCCTCTTAGCATGATAAAGAAGATTCAAAGAGAGTGAGATGCCAGCTCCTTTCATTCAGTCAGTAGCTTCAATCATTTCTGGAAGTTTTTCAATGGCAAAAATCAATGAATATTGTAAATGCACAAACTGTAATTTCTCCGCATTGCAAGGTGCAATTCTGAAATTTTTTGCTTTTTCCTGCTCCTCTTAGCATGATAAAGAAGATTCAAAGAGAGTGAGATGCCAGCTCCTTTCATTCAGTCAGTAGCTTCAATCATTTCTGGACGTTTTTCAATGGCAAAAATCAATGAATATTGTAAATGCACAAACAGTAATTTCTCCGCATTGCAAGGTGCAATTCTGAAATTTTTTGCTTTTTCCTGCTCCTCTTAGCATGATAAAGAAGATTCAAAGAGAGTGAGATGCCAGCTCCTTTCATTCAGTCAGTACTTTCAATCATTTCTGGACGTTTTTCAATGGCAAAAATCAATGAATATTGTAAATGCACAAACAGTAATTTCTCCGCATTGCAAGGTGCAATTCTGAATTTTTTTGCTTTTTCCCGCTCCTCTTAGCATGATAAAGAAGATTCAAAGAGAGTGAGGTGCCAGCTCCTTTCATTCAGTCAGTAGCTTCAAACATTTCTGGTATATGAATAACATGTTTTTCAATGGCAAAAATCAATGAATATTGTAAATGCACAAACAGTAATTTCTCCGCATTGCAAGGTGCAATTCTGAAATTTTTTGCTTTTTCCTGCTCCTCTTAGCATGATAATGAAGATTCAAAGAGAGTGAGATGCCAGCTCCTTTCATTCAGTCAGTAGCTTCAAACATTTCTGGTATATGAATAACATGATGTTTTTCAATGGCAAAAATCAATGAATATTGTAAATGCACAAACAGTAATTTCTCCGCATTGCAAGGTGCAATTCTGAAATTTTTTGCTTTTTCCTGCTCCTCTTAGCATGATAAAGAAGATTCAAAGAGAGTGAGATGCCAGCTCCTTTCATTCAGTCAGTAGCTTCAATCATTTCTGGATGTTTTTCAATGGCAAAAATCAATGAATATTGTAAATGCACAAACTGTAATTTCTCCGCATTGCAAGGTGCAATTCTGAAATTTTTTACTTTTTCCTGCTCCTCTTAGCATGATAAAGAAGATTCAAAGAGAGTGAGATGCCAGCTCCTTTCATTCAGTCAGTAGCTTCAATCATTTCTGGACGTTTTTCAATGGCAAAAATCAATGAATATTGTAAATGCACAAACAGTAATTTCTCCGCATTGCAAGGTGCAATTCTGAAATTTTTTGCTTTTTCCTGCTCCTCTTAGCATGATAAAGAAGATTCAAAGAGAGTGAGATGCCAGCTCCTTTCATTCAGTCAGTACTTTCAATCATTTCTGGACGTTTTTCAATGGCAAAAATCAATGAATATTGTAAATGCACAAACAGTAATTTCTCCGCATTGCAAGGTGCAATTCTGAATTTTTTTGCTTTTTCCCGCTCCTCTTAGCATGATAAAGAAGATTCAAAGAGAGTGAGGTGCCAGCTCCTTTCATTCAGTCAGTAGCTTCAAACATTTCTGGTATATGAATAACATGTTTTTCAATGGCAAAAATCAATGAATATTGTAAATGCACAAACAGTAATTTCTCCGCATTGCAAGGTGCAATTCTGAAATTTTTTGCTTTTTCCTGCTCCGCTTAGCATGATAAAGAAGATTCAAAGAGAGTGAGATGCCAGCTCCTTTCATTCAGTCAGTAGCTTCAAACATTTCTGGTATATGAAAAACATGTTTTTCAATGGCAAAAATCAATGAATATTGTAAATGCACAAACAGTAATATCTCCACATTGCAAGGTGCAATTCTGAAATTTTTTGCTTTTTCCTGCTAATCCTAGCATGATAAAGAAGATTCAAAGAGAGTGAGATGCCAGCTCCTTTCATTCAGTCAGTAGCTTCAAACAATTCTGGACGTTTTTCAATGGCAAAAATCAATGAATATTGTAAATGCACAAACAGTAATTTCTCCGCATTGCAAGGTGCAATTCTGAAATTTTTTGCTTTTTCCTGCTCCTCTTAGCATGATAAAGAAGATTCAAAGAGAGTGAGATGCCAGCTCCTTTCATTCAGTCACTAGGTTCAATCATTTCTGGACGTTTTTCAATGGCAAAAATCAATGAATATTGTAAATGCACAAACAGTAATTTCTCCGCATTGCAAGGTGCAATTCTGAAATTTTTTGCTTTTTCCTGCTCCTCTTATCATGATAAAGAAGATTCAAAGAGAGTGAGGTGCCAGCTCCTTTCATTCAGTCAGTAGCTTCAAACATTTCTGGTATATGAATAACATGTTTTTCAATGGCAAAAATCAATGAATATTGTAAATGCACAAACAGTAATTTCTCCGCATTGCAAGGTGCAATTCTGAAATTTTTTGCTTTTTCCTGCTCCTCTTAGCATGATAAAGAAGATTCAAAGAGAGTGAGATGCCAGCTCCTTTCATTCAGTCAGTAGCTTCAATCATTTCTGGACGTTTTTCAATGTCAAAAATCAATGAATATTGTAAATGCACAAACAGTAATTTCTCCGCATTGCAAGGTGCAATTCTGAAATTTTTTGCTTTTTCCTGCTCCTCTTAGCATGATAAAGAAGATTCAAAGAGAGTGAGATGCCAGCTCCTTTCATTCAGTCAGTAGCTTCAATCATTTCTGGAAGTTTTTCAATGGCAAAAATCAATGAATATTGTAAATGCACAAACTGTAATTTCTCCGCATTGCAAGGTGCAATTCTGAAATTTTTTGCTTTTTCCTGCTCCTCTTAGCATGATAAAGAAGATTCAAAGAGAGTGAGATGCCAGCTCCTTTCATTCAGTCAGTAGCTTCAATCATTTCTGGACGTTTTTCAATGGCAAAAATCAATGAATATTGTAAATGCACAAACAGTAATTTCTCCGCATTGCAAGGTGCAATTCTGAAATTTTTTGCTTTTTCCTGCTCCTCTTAGCATGATAAAGAAGATTCAAAGAGAGTGAGATGCCAGCTCCTTTCATTCAGTCAGTACTTTCAATCATTTCTGGACGTTTTTCAATGGCAAAAATCAATGAATATTGTAAATGCACAAACAGTAATTTCTCCGCATTGCAAGGTGCAATTCTGAATTTTTTTGCTTTTTCCCGCTCCTCTTAGCATGATAAAGAAGATTCAAAGAGAGTGAGGTGCCAGCTCCTTTCATTCAGTCAGTAGCTTCAAACATTTCTGGTATATGAATAACATGTTTTTCAATGGCAAAAATCAATGAATATTGTAAATGCACAAACAGTAATTTCTCCGCATTGCAAGGTGCAATTCTGAAATTTTTTGCTTTTTCCTGCTCCTCTTAGCATGATAATGAAGATTCAAAGAGAGTGAGATGCCAGCTCCTTTCATTCAGTCAGTAGCTTCAAACATTTCTGGTATATGAATAACATGATGTTTTTCAATGGCAAAAATCAATGAATATTGTAAATGCACAAACAGTAATTTCTCCGCATTGCAAGGTGCAATTCTGAAATTTTTTGCTTTTTCCTGCTCCTCTTAGCATGATAAAGAAGATTCAAAGAGAGTGAGATGCCAGCTCCTTTCATTCAGTCAGTAGCTTCAATCATTTCTGGATGTTTTTCAATGGCAAAAATCAATGAATATTGTAAATGCACAAACTGTAATTTCTCCGCATTGCAAGGTGCAATTCTGAAATTTTTTACTTTTTCCTGCTCCTCTTAGCATGATAAAGAAGATTCAAAGAGAGTGAGATGCCAGCTCCTTTCATTCAGTCAGTAGCTTCAATCATTTCTGGACGTTTTTCAATGGCAAAAATCAATGAATATTGTAAATGCACAAACAGTAATTTCTCTGCATTGCAAGGTGCAATTCTGAAATTTTTTGCTTTTTCCTGCTCCTCTTAGCATGATAAAGAAGATTCAAAGAGAGTGAGATGCCAGCTCCTTTCATTCAGTCAGTACTTTCAATCATTTCTGGACGTTTTTCAATGGCAAAAATCAATGAATATTGTAAATGCACAAACAGTAATTTCTCCGCATTGCAAGGTGCAATTCTGAATTTTTTTGCTTTTTCCCGCTCCTCTTAGCATGATAAAGAAGATTCAAAGAGAGTGAGGTGCCAGCTCCTTTCATTCAGTCAGTAGCTTCAAACATTTCTGGTATATGAATAACATGTTTTTCAATGGCAAAAATCAATGAATATTGTAAATGCACAAACAGTAATTTCTCCGCATTGCAAGGTGCAATTCTGAAATTTTTTGCTTTTTCCTGCTCCGCTTAGCATGATAAAGAGGATTCAAAGAGAGTGAGATGCCAGCTCCTTTCATTCAGTCAGTAGCTTCAAACATTTCTGGTATATGAATAACATGATGTTTTTCAATGTCAAAAATCAATGAATATTGTAAATGCACAAACAGTAATTTCTCCGCATTGCAAGGTGCAAGTCTGAAATTTTTTGCTTTTTCCTGCTCCTCTTAGCATGATAAAGAAGATTCAAAGAGAGTGAGATGCCAGCTACTTTCATTCAGTCAGTAGCTTCAATCATTTCTGGACGTTTTTCAATGGTAAAAATCAATGAATATTGTAAATGCACAGTAATTTCTCCACATTGCAAGGTGCAATTCTGAAATTTTTTGCTTTTTCCTGCTCCTCTTAGCATGATAAAGAAGATTCAAAGAGAGTGAGATGCCAGCTCCTTTCATTCAGTCAGTAGCTTCAAACATTTCTGGTATATGTATAACATGATGTTTTTCAATGGCAAAAATCAATGAATATTGTAAATGCACAAACAGTAATTTCTCCGCATTGCAAGGTGCAATTCTGAAATTTTTTGCTTTTTCCTGCTCCTCTTAGCATGATAAAGAAGATTCAAAGAGAGTGAGATGCCAGCTCCTTTCATTCAGTCAGTAGCTTCAATCATTTCTGGACGTTTTTCAATGGCAAAAATCAATGAATATTGTAAATGCACAAACAGTAATTTCTCTGCATTGCAAGGTGCAATTCTGAAATTTTTTGCTTTTTCCTGCTCCTCTTAGCATGATAAAGAAGATTCAAAGAGAGTGAGATGTCAGCTCCTTTCATTCAGTCAGTAGCTTCAAACATTTCTGGTATATGAATAACATGTTTTTCAATGGCAAAAATCAATGAATATTGTAAATGCACAAACAGTAATTTCTCCGCATTGCAAGGTGCAATTCTGAAATTTTTTGCTTTTTCCTGCTCCTCTTAGCATGATAAAGAAGATTCAAAGAGAGTGAGATGCCAGCTCCTTTCATTCAGTCAGTAGCTTCAATCATTTCTGGACGTTTTTCAATGGCAAAAATCAATGAATATTGTAAATGCACAAACAGTAATTTCTCTGCATTGCAAGGTGCAATTCTGAAATTTTTTGCTTTTTCCTGCTCCTCTTAGCATGATAAAGAAGATTCAAAGAGAGTGAGATGCCAGCTCCTTTCGTTCAGTCAGTAGCTTCAATCATTTCTGGACGTTTTTCAATGGCAAAAATCATTGAATATTATAAATGCACAAACAGTAATTTCTCCGCATTGCAAGGTGCAATTCTGAAATTTTTTACTTTTTCCTGCTCCTCTTAGCATGATAAAGAAGATTCAAAGAGATTGAGATGCCAGCTCCTTTCATTCAGTCAGTAGCTTCAATCATTTCTGGTATATGAATAACATGATGTTTTTCAATGGCAAAAATCAATGAATATTGTAAATGCACAAACAGTAATTTCTCCGCATTGCAAGGTGCAATTCTGAAATTTTTTGCTTTTTCCTGCTCCTCTTAGCATGATAAAGAAGATTCAAAGAGAGTGAGATGCCAGCTCCTTTCATTCAGTCAGTAGCTTCAATCATTTCTGGACGTTTTTCAATGGCAAAAATCAATGAATATTGTAAATGCACAAACAGTAATTTCTCCGCATTGCAAGGTGCAATTCTGAAATTTTTTGATTTTTCCTGCTCCTCTTAGCATGATAAAGAAGATTCAAAGAGAGTGAGATGCCAGCTACTTTCATTCAGTCAGTAGCTTCAAACATTTCTGGTATATGAATAACATAATGTTTTTCAATGGCAAAAATCAATGAATATTGTAAATGCACAAACAGTAATTTCTCAACATTGCAAGGTGCAAGTCTGAAATTTTTTGCTTTTTCCTGCTCCTCTTAGCATGATAAAGAAGATTCAAAGAGAGTGAGATACCAGCTACTTTCATTCAGTCAGTAGCTTCAATCATTTCTGGACGTTTTTCAATGGTAAAAATCAATGAATATTGTAAATGCACAAACAGTAATTTCTCCACATTGCAAGGTGCAATTCTGAAATTTTTTGCTTTTTCCTGCTCCTCTTAGCATGATAAAGAAGATTCAAAGAGAGTGAGATGCCAGCTCCTTTCATTCAGTCAGTAGCTTCAAACATTTCTGGTATATGAATAACATGATGTTTTTCAATGGCAAAAATCAATGAATATTGTAAATGCACAAACAGTAATTTCTCCGCATTGCAAGGTGCAATTCTGAAATTTTTTGCTTTTTCCTGCTCCTCTTAGCATGATAAAGAAGATTCAAAGAGAGTGAGATGCCAGCTCCTTTCATTCAGTCAGTAGCTTCAATCATTTCTGGATGTTTTTCAATGGCAAAAATCAATGAATATTGTAAATGCACAAACTGTAATTTCTCCGCATTGCAAGGTGCAATTCTGAAATTTTTTGCTTTTTCCTGCTCCTCTTAGCATGATAAAGAAGATTCAAAGAGAGTGAGATGCCAGCTCCTTTCATTCAGTCAGTAGCTTCAATCATTTCTGGACGTTTTTCAATGGCAAAAATCAATGAATATTGTAAATGCACAAACAGTAATTTCTCCGCATTGCAAGGTGCAATTCTGAAATTTTTTGCTTTTTCCTGCTCCTCTTAGCATGATAAAGAAGATTCAAAGAGAGTGAGATGCCAGCTCCTTTCATTCAGTCAGTACCTTCAATCATTTCTGGACGTTTTTCAATGGCAAAAATCAATGAATATTGTAAATGCACAAACAGTAATTTCTCCGCATTGCAAGGTGCAATTCTGAAATTTTTTGCTTTTTCCTGCTCCTCTTAGCATGATAAAGAAGATTCAAAGAGAGTGAGATGCCAGCTCCTTTCATTCAGTCAGTAGCTTCAAACATTTCTGGTATATGAATAACATGATGTTTTTCAATGGCAAAAATCAATGAATATTGTAAATGCACAAACAGTAATTTCTCCGCATTGCAAGGTGCAAGTCTGAAATTTTTTGCTTTTTCCTGCTCCTCTTAGCATGATAAAGAAGATTCAAAGAGAGTGAGATGCCAGCTACTTTCATTCAGTCAGTAGCTTCAATCATTTCTGGACGTTTTTCAATGGTAAAAATCAATGAATATTGTAAATGCACAAACAGTAATTTCTCCACATTGCAAGGTGCAATTCTGAAATTTTTTGCTTTTTCCTGCTCCTCTTAGCATGATAAAGAAGATTCAAAGAGAGTGAGATGCCAGCTCCTTTCATTCAGTCAGTAGCTTCAAACATTTCTGGTATATGAATAACATGATGTTTTTCAATGGCAAAAATCAATGAATATTGTAAATGCACAAACAGTAATTTCTCCGCATTGCAAGGTGCAATTCTGAAATTTTTTGCTTTTTCCTGCTCCTCTTAGCATGATAAAGAAGATTCAAAGAGAGTGAGATGCCAGCTCCTTTCATTCAGTCAGTAGCTTCAATCATTTCTGGATGTTTTTCAATGGCAAAAATCAATGAATATTGTAAATGCACAAACTGTAATTTCTCCGCATTGCAAGGTGCAATTCTGAAATTTTTTGCTTTTTCCTGCTCCTCTTAGCATGTTAAAGAAGATTCAAAGAGAGTGAGATGCCAGCTCCTTTCATTCAGTCAGTAGCTTCAATCATTTCTGGACGTTTTTCAGTGGCAAAAATCAATGAATATTGTAAATGCACAAACAGTAATTTCTCCGCATTGCAAGGTGCAATTCTGAAATTTTTTGCTTTTTCCTGCTCCTCTTAGCATGATAAAGAAGATTCAAAGAGAGTGAGATGCCAGCTCCTTTCATTCAGTCAGTACCTTCAATCATTTCTGGACGTTTTTCAATGGCAAAAATCAATGAATATTGTAAATGCACAAACAGTAATTTCTCCGCATTGCAAGGTGCAAGTCTGAAATTTTTTGCTTTTTCCTGCTCCTCTTAGCATGATAAAGAAGATTCAAAGAGAGTGAGATGCCAGCTACTTTCATTCAGTCAGTAGCTTCAATTATTTCTGGACGTTTTTCAATGGTAAAAATCAATGAATATTGTAAATGCACAAACAGTAATTTCTCCACATTGCAAGGTGCAATTCTGAAATTTTTTGCTTTTTCCTGCTCCTCTTAGCATGATAAAGAAGATTCAAAGAGAGTGAGATGCCAGCTCCTTTCATTCAGTCAGTAGCTTCAAACATTTCTGGTATATGAATAACATGATGTTTTTCAATGGCAAAAATCAATGAATATTGTAAATGCACAAACAGTAATTTCTCCGCATTGCAAGGTGCAATTCTGAAATTTTTTGCTTTTTCCTGCTCCTCTTAGCATGATAAAGAAGATTCAAAGAGAGTGAGATGCCAGCTCCTTTCATTCAGTCAGTAGCTTCAATCATTTCTGGATGTTTTTCAATGGCAAAAATCAATGAATATTGTAAATGCACAAACTGTAATTTCTCCGCATTGCAAGGTGCAATTCTGAAATTTTTTGCTTTTTCCTGCTCCTCTTAGCATGATAAAGAAGATTCAAAGAGAGTGAGATGCCAGCTCCTTTCATTCAGTCAGTAGCTTCAATCATTTCTGGACGTTTTTCAATGGCAAAAATCAATGAATATTGTAAATGCACAAACAGTAATTTCTCCGCATTGCAAGGTGCAATTCTGAAATTTTTTGCTTTTTCCTGCTCCTCTTAGCATGATAAAGAAGATTCAAAGAGAGTGAGATGCCAGCTCCTTTCATTCAGTCAGTACCTTCAATCATTTCTGGACGTTTTTCAATGGCAAAAATCAATGAATATTGTAAATGCACAAACAGTAATTTCTCCGCATTGCAAGGTGCAATTCTGAAATTTTTTGCTTTTTCCCGCTCCTCTTAGCATGATAAAGAAGATTCAAAGAGAGTGAGGTGCCAGCTCCTTTCATTCAGTCAGTAGCTTCAAACATTTCTGGTATATGAATAACATGTTTTTCAATGGCAAAAATCAATGAATATTGTAAATGCACAAACAGTAATTTCTCCGCATTGCAAGGTGCAATTCTGAAATTTTTTGCTTTTTCCTGCTCCTCTTAGCATGATAAAGAAGATTCAAAGAGAGTGAGATGCCAGCTCCTTTCATTCAGTCAGTAGCTTCAAACATTTCTGGTATATGAATAACATGATGTTTTTCAATGGCAAAAATCAATGAATATTGTAAATGCACAAACAGTAATTTCTCCGCATTGCAAGGTGCAATTCTGAAATTTTTTGCTTTTTCCTGCTCCTCTTAGCATGATAAAGAAGATTCAAAGAGAGTGAGATGCCAGCTCCTTTCATTCAGTCAGTAGCTTCAAACATTTCTGGTATATGAATAACATGATGTTTTTCAATGGCAAAAATCAATGAATATTGTAAATGCACAAACAGTAATTTCTCCGCATTGCAAGGTGCAAGTCTGAAATTTTTTGCTTTTTCCTGCTCCTCTTAGCATGATAAAGAAGATTCAAAGAGAGTGAGATGCCAGCTACTTTCATTCAGTCAGTAGCTTCAATCATTTCTGGACGTTTTTCAATGGTAAAAATCAATGAATATTGTAAATGCACAAACAGTAATTTCTCCACATTGCAAGGTGCAATTCTGAAATTTTTTGCTTTTTCCTGCTCCTCTTAGCATGATAAAGAAGATTCAAAGAGAGTGAGATGCCAGCTCCTTTCATTCAGTCAGTAGCTTCAAACATTTCTGGTATATGAATAACATGATGTTTTTCAATGGCAAAAATCAATGAATATTGTAAATGCACAAACAGTAATTTCTCCGCATTGCAAGGTGCAATTCTGAAATTTTTTGCTTTTTCCTGCTCCTCTTAGCATGATAAAGAAGATTCAAAGAGAGTGAGATGCCAGCTCCTTTCATTCAGTCAGTAGCTTCAATCATTTCTGGATGTTTTTCAATGGCAAAAATCAATGAATATTGTAAATGCACAAACTGTAATTTCTCCGCATTGCAAGGTGCAATTCTGAAATTTTTTGCTTTTTATTGCTCCTCTTAGCATGATAAAGAAGATTCAAAGAGAGTGAGATGCCAGCTCCTTTCATTCAGTCAGTAGCTTCAAACATTTCTGGTATATGAATAACATGTTTTTCAATGGCAAAAATCAATGAATATTGTAAATGCACAAACAGTAATTTCTCCGCATTGCAAGGTGCAATTCTGAAATTTTTTGCTTTTTCCCGCTCCTCTTAGCATGATAAAGAAGATTCAAAGAGAGTGAGGTGCCAGCTCCTTTCATTCAGTCAGTAGCTTCAAACATTTCTGGTATATGAATAACATGTTTTTCAATGGCAAAAATCAATGAATATTGTAAATGCACAAACAGTAATTTCTCCGCATTGCAAGGTGCAATTCTGAAATTTTTTGATTTTTCCTGCTCCTCTTAGCATGATAAAGAAGATTCAAAGAGAGTGAGATGCCGGCTCCTTTCATTCAGTCAGTAGCTTCAATCATTTCTGGACGTTTTTCAATGGCAAAAATCAATGAATATTGTAAATGCACAAACAGTAATTTCTCCGCATTGCAAGGTGCAATTCTGAAATTTTTTGCTTTTTCCTGCTCCTCTTAGCATGATAAAGAAGATTCAAAGAGAGTGAGATGCCAGCTCCTTTCATTCAGTCAGTAGCTTTAAACATTTCTGGTATATGAATAACATGATGTTTTTCAATGGCAAAAATCAATGAATATTGTAAATGCACAAACAGTAATTTCTCCGCATTGCAAGGTGCAATTCTGAAATTTTTTGCTTTTTCCTGCTCCTCTTAGCATGATAAAGAAGATTCAAAGAGAGTGAGATGCCAGCTCCTTTCATTCAGTCAGTAGCTTCAAACATTTCTGGTATATGAATAACATGATGTTTTTCAATGGCAAAAATCAATGAATATTGTAAATGCACAAACAGTAATTTCTCCGCATTGCAAGGTGCAAGTCTGAAATTTTTTGCTTTTTCCTGCTCCTCTTAGCATGATAAAGAAGATTCAAAGAGAGTGAGATGCCAGCTACTTTCATTCAGTCAGTAGCTTCAATCATTTCTGGACGTTTTTCAATGGTAAAAATCAATGAATATTGTAAATGCACAAACAGTAATTTCTCCACATTGCAAGGTGCAATTCTGAAATTTTTTGCTTTTTCCTGCTCCTCTTAGCATGATAAAGAAGATTCAAAGAGAGTGAGATGCCAGCTCCTTTCATTCAGTCAGTAGCTTCAAACATTTCTGGTATATGAATAACATGATGTTTTTCAATGGCAAAAATCAATGAATATTGTAAATGCACAAACAGTAATTTCTCCGCATTGCAAGGTGCAATTCTGAAATTTTTTGCTTTTTCCTGCTCCTCTTAGCATGATAAAGAAGATTCAAAGAGAGTGAGATGCCAGCTCCTTTCATTCAGTCAGTAGCTTCAATCATTTCTGGATGTTTTTCAATGGCAAAAATCAATGAATATTGTAAATGCACAAACTGTAATTTCTCCGCATTGCAAGGTGCAATTCTGAAATTTTTTGCTTTTTCCTGCTCCTCTTAGCATGATAAAGAAGATTCAAAGAGAGTGAGATGCCAGCTCCTTTCATTCAGTCAGTAGCTTCAATCATTTCTGGACGTTTTTCAGTGGCAAAAATCAATGAATATTGTAAATGCACAAACAGTAATTTCTCCGCATTGCAAGGTGCAATTCTGAAATTCTTTGCTTTTTCCTGCTCCTCTTAGCATGATAAAGAAGATTCAAAGAGAGTGAGATGCCAGCTCCTTTCATTCAGTCAGTACCTTCAATCATTTCTGGACGTTTTTCAATGGCAAAAATCAATGAATATTGTAAATGCACAAACAGTAATTTCTCCGCATTGCAAGGTGCAATTCTGAAATTTTTTGCTTTTTCCCGCTCCTCTTAGCATGATAAAGAAGATTCAAAGAGAGTGAGGTGCCAGCTCCTTTCATTCAGTCAGTAGCTTCAAACATTTCTGGTATATGAATAACATGTTTTTCAATGGCAAAAATCAATGAATATTGTAAATGCACAAACAGTAATTTCTCCGCATTGCAAGGTGCAATTCTGAAATTTTTTGATTTTTCCTGCTCCTCTTAGCATGATAAAGAAGATTCAAAGAGAGTGAGATGCCAGCTCCTTTCATTCAGTCAGTAGCTTCAATCATTTCTGGACGTTTTTCAATGGCAAAAATCAATGAATATTGTAAATGCACAAACAGTAATTTCTCCGCATTGCAAGGTGCAATTCTGAAATTTTTTGCTTTTTCCTGCTCCTCTTAGCATGATAAAGAAGATTCAAAGAGAGTGAGATGCCAGCTCCTTTCATTCAGTCAGTAGCTTCAAACATTTCTGGTATATGAATAACATGATGTTTTTCAATGGCAAAAATCAATGAATATTGTAAATGCACAAACAGTAATTTCTCCGCATTGCAAGGTGCAAGTCTGAAATTTTTTGCTTTTTCCTGCTCCTCTTAGCATGATAAAGAAGATTCAAAGAGAGTGAGATGCCAGTTACTTTCATTCAGTCAGTAGCTTCAATCATTTCTGGACGTTTTTCAATGGTAAAAATCAATGAATATTGTAAATGCACAAACAGTAATTTCTCCACATTGCAAGGTGCAATTCTGAAATTTTTTGCTTTTTCCTGCTCCTCTTAGCATGATAAAGAAGATTCAAAGAGAGTGAGATGCCAGCTCCTTTCATTCAGTCAGTAGCTTCAAACATTTCTGGTATATGAATAACATGATGTTTTTCAATGGCAAAAATCAATGAATATTGTAAATGCACAAACAGTAATTTCTCCGCATTGCAAGGTGCAATTCTGAAATTTTTTGCTTTTTCCTGCTCCTCTTAGCATGATAAAGAAGATTCAAAGAGAGTGAGATGCCAGCTCCTTTCATTCAGTCAGTAGCTTCAAACATTTCTGGTATATGAATAACATGATGTTTTTCAATGGCAAAAATCAATGAATATTGTAAATGCACAAAAAGTAATTTCTCCGCATTGCAAGGTGCAATTCTGAAATTTTTTGCTTTTTCCTGCTCCTCTTAGCATGATAAAGAAGATTCAAAGAGAGTGAGATGCCAGCTCCTTTCATTCAGTCAGTAGCTTCAATCATTTCTGGACGTTTTTCAATGGCAAAAATCATTGAATATTATAAATGCACAAACAGTAATTTCTCCGCATTGCAAGGTGCAATTCTGAAATTTTTTACTTTTTCCTGCTCCTCTTAGCATGATAAAGAAGATTCAAAGAGAGTGAGATGCCAGCTCCTTTCATTCAGTCAGTAGCTTCAATCATTTCTGGTATATGAATAACATGATGTTTTTCAATGGCAAAAATCAATGAATATTGTAAATGCACAAACAGTAATTTGTCCGCATTGCAAGGTGCAATTCTGAAATTTTTTGCTTTTTCCTGCTCCTCTTAGCATGATAAAGAAGATTCAAAGAGAGTGAGATGCCAGCTCCTTTCATTCAGTCAGTAGCTTCAATCATTTCTGGACGTTTTTCAATGGCAAAAATCAATGAATATTGTAAATGCACAAACTGTAATTTCTCCGCATTGCAAGGTGCAATTCTGAAATTTTTTGCTTTTTCCTGCTACTCTTAGCATGATAAACAAGATTCAAAGAGAGTGAGATGCCAGTTCCTTTCATTCAGTCAGTAGCTTCAATCATTTCTGGATGTTTTTCAATGGCAAAAATCAATGAATATTGTAAATGCACAAACAGTAATTTCTCCGCATTGCAAGGTGCAATTCTGAAATTTTTTGCTTTTTCCTGCTCCTCTTAGCATGATAAAGAAGATTCAAAGAGAGTGAGATGCCAGCTCCTTTCATTCAGTCAGTAGCTTCAAACATTTCTGGTATATGAATAACATGATGTTTTTCAATGGCAAAAATCAATGAATATTGTAAATGCACAAACAGTAATTTCTCCGCATTGCAAGGTGCAATTCTGAAATTTTTTGCTTTTTCCTGCTCCTCTTAGCATGATAAAGAAGATTCAAAGAGAGTGAGATGCCAGCTCCTTTCGTTCAGTCAGTAGCTTCAATCATTTCTGGACGTTTTTCAATGGCAAAAATCATTGAATATTATAAATGCACAAACAGTAATTTCTCCGCATTGCAAGGTGCAATTCTGAAATTTTTTACTTTTTCCTGCTCCTCTTAGCATGATAAAGAAGATTCAAAGAGAGTGAGATGCCAGCTCCTTTCATTCAGTCAGTAGCTTCAATCATTTCTGGTATATGAATAACATGATGTTTTTCAATGGCAAAAATCAATGAATATTGTAAATGCACAAACAGTAATTTCTCCGCATTGCAAGGTGCAATTCTGAAATTTTTTGCTTTTTCCTGCTCCTCTTAGCATGATAAAGAAGATTCAA
This sequence comes from Phyllobates terribilis, assembly GCF_046119375.1. NCBI lineage: Eukaryota > Metazoa > Chordata > Amphibia > Anura > Dendrobatidae > Phyllobates > Phyllobates terribilis. Next base: position 151,757 of record NW_027364613.1, read on the forward strand.
AGAGAGTGAGATGCCAGCTCCTTTCATTCAGTCAGTAGCTTCAATCATTTCTGGACGTTTTTCAATGGCAAAAATCAATGAATATTGTAAATGCACAAACAGTAATTTCTCCGCATTGCAAGGTGCAATTCTGAAATTTTTTGCTTTTTCCTGCTCCTCTTAGCATGATAAACAAGATTCAAAGAGAGTGAGATGCCAGCTCCTTTCATTCAGTCAGTAGCTTCAATCATTTCTGGACGTTTTTCAATGGCAAAAATCAATGAATATTGTAAATGCACAAACAGTAATTTCTCCGCATTGCAAGGTGCAATTCTGAAATTTTTTGCTTTTTCCTGCTCCTCTTAGCATGATAAAGAAGATTCAAAGAGAGTGAGATGCCAGCTCCTTTCATTCAGTCAGTAGCTTCAATCATTTCTGGACGTTTTTCAATGGCAAAAATCAATGAATATTGTAAATGCACAAACAGTAATTTCTCCGCATTGCAAGGTGCAATTCTGAAATTTTTTGCTTTTTCCTGCTCCTCTAAGCATGATAAAGAAGATTCAAAGAGAGTGAGATGCAGGCTCCTTTCATTCAGTCAGTAGCTTCAAACATTTCTGGTATATGAATAACATGATGTTTTTCAATGGCAAAAATCAATGAATATTGTAAATGCACAAACAGTAATTTCTCCGCATTGCAAGGTGCAATTCTGAAATTTTTTGCTTTTTCCTGCTCCTCTTAGCATGATAAAGAAGATTCAAAGAGAGTGAGATGCCAGCTCCTTTCGTTCAGTCAGTAGCTACAATCATTTCTGGACGTTTTTCAATGGCAAAAATCATTTAATATTATAAATGCACAAACAGTAATTTCTCCGCATTGCAAGGTGCAATTCTGAAATTTTTTACTTTTTCCTGCTCCTCTTAGCATGATAAAGAAGATTCAAAGAGAGTGAGATGCCAGCTCCTTTCATTCAGTCAGTAGCTTCAAACATTTCTGGTATATGAAAAACATGTTTTTCAATGGCAAAAATCAATGAATATTGTAAATGCACAAACAGTAATATCTCCACATTGCAAGGTGCAATTCTGAAATTTTTTGCTTTTTCCTGATAATCCTAGCATGATAAAGAAGATTCAAAGAGTGAGATGCCAGCTCCTTTCATTCAGTCAGTAGCTTCAAACATTTCTGGACGTTTTTCAATGGCAAAAATCAATGAATATTGTAAATGCACAAACAGTAATATCTCCACATTGCAAGGTGCAATTCTGAAATTTTTTGCTTTTTCCTGTTAATCCTAGCATGATAAAGAAGATTCAAAGAGAGTGAGATGCCAGCTTCTTTCATTCAGTCAGTAGCTTCAAACATTTCTGGTATATGAAAAACATGTTTTTCAATGGCAAAAATCAATGAATATTGTAAATGCACAAACAGTAATATCTCCACATTGCAAGGTGCAATTCTGAAATTTTTTGCTTTTTCCTGCTAATCCTAGCATGATAAAGAAGATTCAAAGAGAGTGAGATGCCAGCTCCTTTCATTCAGTCAGTAGCTTCAAACATTTCTGGTATATGAAAAACATGTTTTTCAATGGCAAAAATCAATGAATATTGTAAATGCACAAACAGTAATATCTCCACATTGCAAGGTGCAATTCTGAAATTTTTAGCTTTTTCCTGTTAATCCTAGCATGATAAAGAAGATTCAAAGAGAGTGAGATGCCAGCTCCTTTCAGTCAGTAGCTTCAAACATTTCTGGACGTTTTTCAATGGCAAAAATCAATGAATATTGTAAATGCACAAACAGTAATATCTCCACATTGCAAGGTGCAATTCTGAAATTTTTTGCTTTTTCCTGTTAATCCTAGCATGATAAAGAAGATTCAAAGAGAGTGAGATGCCAGCTCCTTTCATTCAGTCAGTAGCTTCAAACATTTCTGGTATATGAAAAACATGTTTTTCAATGGCAAAAATCAATGAATATTGTAAATGCACAAACAGTAATATCTCCACATTGCAAGGTGCAATTCTGAAATTTTTTGCTTTTTCCTGCTAATCCTAGCATGATAAAGAAGATTCAAAGAGAGTGAGATGCCAGCTCCTTTCATTCAGTCGGTAGCTTCAAACATTTCTGGTATATGAAAAACATGTTTTTCAATGGCAAAAATCAATGAATATTGTAAATGCACAAACAGTAATATCTCCACATTGCAAGGTGCAATTCTGAAATTTTTTGCTTTTTCCTGATAATCCTAGCATGATAAAGAAGATTCAAAGAGAGTGAGATGCCAGCTCCTTTCATTCAGTCAGTAGCTTCAAACATTTCTGGCATATGAAAAACATGTTTTTCAATGGCAAAAATCAATGAATATTGTAAATGCACAAACAGTAATATCTCCACATTGCAAGGTGCAATTCTGAAATTTTTAGCTTTTTCCTGTTAATCCTAGCATGATAAAGAAGATTCAAAGAGAGTGAGATGCCTGCTCCTTTCATTCAGTCAGTAGCTTCAAACATTTCTGGACGTTTTTCAATGGCAAAAATCAATGAATATTGTAAATGCACAAACAGTAATATCTCCACATTGCAAGGTGCAATTCTGAAATTTTTTGCTTTTTCCTGTTAATCCTAGCATGATAAAGAAGATTCAAAGAGAGTGAGATGCCAGCTCCTTTCATTCAGTCAGTAGCTTCAAACATTTCTGGTATATGAAAAACGTTTTTCAATGGCAAAAATCAATGAATATTGTAAATGCACAAACAGTAATATCTCCACATTGCAAGGTGCAATTCTGAAATTTTTTGCTTTTTCCTGCTAATCCTAGCATGATAAAGAAGATTCAAAGAGAGTGAGATGCCAGCTCCTTTCATTCAGTCAGTAGCTTCAAACATTTCTGGACGTTTTTCAATGGCAAAAATCAATGAATATTGTAAATGCACAAACAGTAATATCTCCACATTGCAAGGTGCAATTCTGAAATTTTTTGCTTTTTCCTGCTAATCCTAGCATGATAAAGAAGATTCAAAGAGAGTGAGATGCCAGCTCCTTTCATTCAGTCAGTAGCTTCAAACATTTCTGGTATATGAAAAACATGTTTTTCAATGGCAAAAATCAATGAATATTGTAAATGCACAAACAGTAATATCTCCACATTGCAAGGTGCAATTCTGAAATTTTTTGCTTTTTCCTGCTAATCCTAGCATGATAAAGAAGATTCAAAGAGAGTGAGATGCCAGCTCCTTTCATTCAGTCAGTAGCTTCAAACATTTCTGGACGTTTTTCAATGGCAAAAATCAATGAATATTGTAAATGCACAAACAGTAATATCTCCACATTGTAAGGTGCAATTCTGAAATTTTTTGCTTTTTCCTGCTAATCCTAGCATGATAAAGAAGATTCAAAGAGAGTGAGATGCCAGCTCCTTTCATTCAGTCAGTAGCTTCAAACATTTCTGGACGTTTTTCAATGGGAAAAATCAATGAATATTGTAAATGCACAAACAGTAATATCTCCACATTGCAAGGTGCAATTCTGAAATTTTTTGCTTTTTCCTGCTAATCCTAGCATGATAAAGAAGATTCAAAGAGAGTGAGATGCCAGCTCCTTTCATTCAGTCAGTAGCTTCAAACATTTCTGGACGTTTTTCAATGGGAAAAATCAATGAATATTGTAAATGCACAAACAGTAATATCTCCACATTGCAAGGTGCAATTCTGAAATTTTTTGCTTTTTCCTGTTAATCCTAGCATGATAAAGAAGATTCAAAGAGAGTGAGATGCCAGCTCCTTTCATTCAGTCAGTAGCTTCAAACATTTCTGGTATATGAAAAACATGTTTTTCAATGGCAAAAATCAATGAATATTGTAAATGCACAAACAGTAATATCTCCACATTGCAAGGTGCAATTCTGAAATTTTTTGCTTTTTCCTGCTAATCCTAGCATGATAAAGAAGATTCAAAGAGAGTGAGATGCCAGCTCCTTTCATTCAGTCAGTAGCTTCAAACATTTCTGGTATATGAAAAACATGTTTTTCAATGGCAAAAATCAATGAATATTGTAAATGCACAAACAGTAATATCTCCACATTGCAAGGTGCAATTCAGAAATTTTTTGCTTTTTCCTGCTAATCCTAGCATGATAAAGAAGATTCAAAGAGAGTGAGATGCCAGCTCCTTTCATTCAGTCAGTAGCTTCAAACATTTCTGGACGTTTTTCAATGGCAAAAATCAGTGAATATTGTAAATGCACAAACAGTAATATCTCCACATTGCAAGGTGCAATTCTGAAATTTTTTGCTTTTTCCTGTTAATCCTAGCATGATAAAGAAGATTCAAAGAGAGTGAGATGCCAGCTCCTTTCATTCAGTCAGTAGCTTCAAACATTTCTGGTATATGAAAAACATGTTTTTCAATGGCAAAAATCAATGAATATTGTAAATGCACAAACAGTAATATCTCCACATTGCAAGGTGCAATTCTGAAATTTTTGCCATTGAAAAACATCATGTTATTCATATACCAGAAATGTTTGAAGCTACTGACTGAATGAAAGCAGCTGGCATCTCACTCTCTTTGAATCTTCTTTATCATGCTAAGAGGAGCAGGAAAAAGCAAAAAATTTCAGAATTGCACCTTGCAATGCGGAGAAATTACTGTTTGTGCATTTACAATATTCATTGATTTTTGCCATTGAAAAACGTCCAGAAATGATTGAAGCTACTGACTGAATGAAAGGAGCTGGCATCTCACTCTCTTTGAATCTTCTTTATCATGCTAAGAGGAGCAGGAAAAAGCAAAAAATTTCAGAATTGCACCTTGCAATGCGGAGAAATTACTGTTTGTGCATTTACAATATTCATTGATTTTTGCCATTGAAAAACATCATGTTATTCATATACCAGAAATGTTTGAAGCTACTGACTGAATGAAAGGAGCTGGCATCTCACTCTCTTTGAATCTTCTTTATCATGCTAAGAGGAGCAGGAAAAAGCAAAAAATTTCAGAATTGCACCTTGCAATGCGGAGAAATTACTGTTTGTGCATTTACAATATTCATTGATTTTTGCCATTGAAAAACATCATGTTATTCATATACCAGAAATTTTGAAGCTACTGACTGAATGAAAGGAGCTGGCATCTCACTCTCTTTGAATCTTCTTTATCATGCTAAGAGGAGCAGGAAAAAGCAAAAAATTTCAGAATTGCACCTTGCAATGCGGAGAAATTACTGTTTGTGCATTTACAATATTCATTGATTTTTGCCATTGAAAAACATCATGTTATTCATATACCAGAAATGTTTGAAGCTACTGACTGAATGAAAGGAGCTGGCATCTCACTCTCTTTGAATCTTCTTTATCATGCTAAGAGGAGCAGGAAAAAGCAAAAAATTTCAGAATTGCACCTTGCAATGCGGAGAAATTACTGTTTGTGCATTTACAATATTCATTGATTTTTGCCATTGAAAAACGTCCAGAAATGATTGAAGCTGCTGACTGAATGAAAGGAGCTGGCATCTCACTCTCTTTGAATCTTCTTTATCATGCTAAGAGGAGCAGGAAAAAGCAAAAAATTTCAGAATTGCACCTTGCAATGCGGAGAAATTACTGTTTGTGCATTTACAATATTCATTGATTTTTGCCATTGAAAAACATCATGTTATTCATATACCAGAAATGTTTGAAGCTACTGACTGAATGAAAGGAGCTGGCATCTCACTCTCTTTGAATCTTCTTTATCATGCTAAGAGGAGCAGGAAAAAGCAAAAAATTTCAGAATTGCACCTTGCAATGCGGAGAAATTACTGTTTGTGCATTTACAATATTCATTGATTTTTACCATTGAAAAACTTCCAGAAATGATTGAAGCTACTGACTGACCGAAAGGAGCTGGCATCTCACTCTCTTTGAATCTTCTTTAACATGCTAAGAGGAGCAGGAAAAAGCAAAAAATTTCAGAATTGCACCTTGCAATGCGGAGAAATTACTGTTTGTGCATTTACAATATTCATTGATTTTTGCCATTGAAAAACATCATGTTATTCATATACCAGAAATGTTTGAAGCTACTGACTGAATGAAAGGAGCTGGCATCTCACTCTCTTTGAATCTTCTTTATCATGCTAAGAGGAGCAGGAAAAATCAAAAAATTTCAGAATTGCACCTTGCAATGCGGAGAAATTAGTGTTTGTGCATTTACAATATTCATTGATTTTTGCCATTGAAAAACGTCCAGAAATGATTGAATCTACTGACTGAATGAAAGGAGCTGGCATCTCACTCTCTTTGAATCTTCTTTATCATGCTAAGAGGAGCAGGAAAAAGCAAAAAATTTCAGAATTGCACCTTGCAATGCGGAGAAATTACTGTTTGTGCATTTACAAAATTCATTGATTTTTGCCATTGAAAAACATCATGTTATTCATATACCAGAAATGATTGAAGCTACTGACTGAATGAAAGGAGCTGGCATCTCACTCTCTTTGAATCTTCTTTATCATGCTAAGAGGAGCAGGAAAAAGCAAAAAATTTCAGAATTGCACCTTGCAATGCGGAGAAATTACTGTTTGTGCATTTACAATATTCATTGATTTTTGCCATTGAAAAACTTCCAGAAATGATTGAAGCTACTGACTGAATGAAAGGAGCTGGCATCTCACTCTCTTTGAATCTTCTTTATCATGCTAAGAGGAGCAGGATAAAGCAAAAAATTTCAGAATTGCACCTTGCAATGCGGAGAAATTACTGTTTGTGCATTTACATTATTCATTGATTTTTGCCATTGAAAAACATCATGTTATTCATATACCAGAAATGATTGAAGCTACTGACTGATTGAAAGTAGCTGGCATCTCACTCTCTTTGAATCTTCTTTATCATGCTAAGAGGAGCAGGAAAAAGCAAAAAATTTCAGAATTGCACCTTGCAATGCGGAGAAATTACTGTTTGTGCATTTACAATATTCATTGATTTTTGCAATTGAAAAACGTCCAGAAATGATTGAAGCTACTGACTGAATGAAAGGAGCTGGCATCTCACTCTCTTTGAATCTTCTTTATCATGCTAAGAGGAGCAGGAAAAAGCAAAAAATTTCAGAATTGCACCTTGCAATGCGGAGAAATTAGTGTTTGTGCATTTACAATATTCATTGATTTTTGCCATTGAAAAACGTCCAGAAATGATTGAATCTACTGACTGAATGAAAGGAGCTGGCATCTCACTCTCTTTGAATCTTCTTTATCATGCTAAGAGGAGCAGGAAAAAGCAAAAAATTTCAGAATTGCACCTTGCAATGCGGAGAAATTACTGTTTGTGCATTTACAAAATTCATTGATTTTTGCCATTGAAAAACATCATGTTATTCATATACCAGAAATGATTGAAGCTACTGACTGAATGAAAGGAGCTGGCATCTCACTCTCTTTGAATCTTCTTTATCATGCTAAGAGGAGCAGGAAAAAGCAAAAAATTTCAGAATTGCACCTTGCAATGCGGAGAAATTACTGTTTGTGCATTTACAATATTCATTGATTTTTGCCATTGAAAAACTTCCAGAAATGATTGAAGCTACTGACTGAATGAAAGGAGCTGGCATCTCACTCTCTTTGAATCTTCTTTATCATGCTAAGAGGAGCAGGATAAAGCAAAAAATTTCAGAATTGCACCTTGCAATGCGGAGAAATTACTGTTTGTGCATTTACAATATTCATTGATTTTTGCCATTGAAAAACATCATGTTATTCATATACCAGAAATGATTGAAGCTACTGACTGATTGAAAGTAGCTGGCATCTCACTCTCTTTGAATCTTCTTTATCATGCTAAGAGGAGCAGGAAAAAGCAAAAAATTTCAGAATTGCACCTTGCAATGCGGAGAAATTACTGTTTGTGCATTTACAATATTCATTGATTTTTGCAATTGAAAAACGTCCAGAAATGATTGAAGCTACTGACTGAATGAAAGGAGCTGGCATCTCACTCTCTTTGAATCTTCTTTATCATGCTAAGAGGAGCAGGAAAAAGCAAAAAATTTCAGAATTGCACCTTGCAATGCGGAGAAATTACTGTTTGTGCATTTACAATATTCATTGATTTTTGCCATTGAAAAACGTCCAGAAATGATTGAAGCTACTGACTGAATGAAAGGAGCTGTTATCTCACTCTCTTTGAATCTTGTTTATCATGCTAAGAGGAGCAGGAAAAAGCAAAAAATTTCAGAATTTCACCTTGCAATGCGGAGAAATTACTGTTTGTGCATTTACAATATTCATTGATTTTTGCCATTGAAAAACATCATGTTATTCATATACCAGAAATGATTGAAGCTACTGACTGAATGAAAGGAGCTGACATCTCACTCTCTTTGAATCTTCTTTATCATGCTAAGAGGAGCAGGAAAAAGTAAAAAATTTCAGAATTGCACCTTGCAATGCGGAGAAATTACTGTTTGTGAATTTACAATATTCAATGATTTTTGCCATTGAAAAACGTCCAGAAATGATTGAAGCTACTGACTGAACGAAAGGAGCTGGCATCCCACTCTCTTTGAATCTTCTTTATCATGCTAAGAGGAGCACCAAAAAGCAAAAAATTTCAGAATTGCACCTTGCAATGCGGAGAAATTACTGTTTGTGCATTTACAATATTCATTGATTTTTGCCATTGAAAAACATCATGTTATTCATATACCAGAAATGTTTGAAGCTACTGACTGAATGAAAGCAGCTGGCATCTCACTCTCTTTGAATCTTCTTTATCATGCTAAGAGGAGCAGGAAAAAGCAAAAAATTTCAGAATTGCACCTTGCAATGCGGAGAAATTACTGTTTGTGCATTTACAATATTCATTGATTTTTGCCATTGAAAAACGTCCAGAAATGATTGAAGCTACTGACTGAATGAAAGGAGCTGGCATCTCACTCTCTTTGAATCTTCTTTATCATGCTAAAAGGAGCAGGAAAAGCAAAAAATTTCAGAATTGCACCTTGCAATGCGGAGAAATTACTGTTTGTGCATTTACAATATTCATTGATTTTTGCCATTGAAAAACATCATGTTATTCATATACCAGAAATGTTTGAAGCTACTGACTGAATGAAAGGAGCTGGCATCTCACTCTCTTTGAATCTTCTTTATCATGCTAAGAGGAGCAGGAAAAAGCAAAAAATTTCAGAATTGCACCTTGCAATGCGGAGAAATTACTGTTTGTGCATTTACAATATTCATTGATTTTTGCCATTGAAAAACGTCCAGAAATGATTGAAGCTACTGACTGAATGAAAGGAGCTGGCATCTCACTCTCTTTGAATCTTCTTTATCATGCTAAGAGGAGCAGGAAAAAGCAAAAAATTTCAGAATTGCACCTTGCAATGCGGAGAAATTACTGTTTGTGCATTTACAATATTCATTGATTTTTGCCATTGAAAAACGTCCAGAAATGATTGAAGCTACTGACTGAATGAAAGGAGCTGGCATCTCACTCTCTTTGAATCTTCTTTATCATGCTAAGAGGAGCAGGAAAAAGCAAAAAATTTCAGAATTGCACCTTGCAATGCGGAGAAATTATTGTTTGTGCATTTACAATATTCATTGATTTTTGCCATTGAAAAACATCATGTTATTCATATACCAGAAATGTTTGAAGCTACTGACTGAATGAAAGGAGCTGGCATCTCACTCTCTTTGAATCTTCTTTATCATGCTAAGAGGAGCAGGAAAAAGCAAAAAATTTCAGAATTGCACCTTGCAATGCGGAGAAATTACTGTTTGTGCATTTACAATATTCATTGATTTTTGCCATTGAAAAACGTCCAGAAATGATTGAAGCTACTGACTGAATGAAAGGAGCTGGCATCTCACTCTCTTTGAATCTTCTTTATCATGCTAAGAGGAGCAGGAAAAAGCAAAAAATTTCAGAATTGCACCTTGCAATGCGGAGAAATTACTGTTTGTGCATTTACAATATTCATTGATTTTTGCCATTGAAAAACATCATGTTATTCATATACCAGAAATGTTTGAAGCTACTGACTGAATGAAAGGAGCTGGCATCTCACTCTCTTTGAATCTTCTTTATCATGCTAAGAGGAGCAGGAAAAAGCAAAAAATTTCAGAATTGCACCTTGCAATGCGGAGAAATTACTGTTTGTGCATTTACAATATTCATTGATTTTTACCATTGAAAAACGTCCAGAAATGATTGAAGCTACTGACTGACCGAAAGGAGCTGGCATCTCACTCTCTTTGAATCTTCTTTAACATGCTAAGAGGAGCAGGAAAAAGCAAAAAATTTCAGAATTGCACCTTGCAATGCGGAGAAATTAGTGTTTGTGCATTTACAATATTCATTGATTTTTGCCATTGAAAAACGTCCAGAAATGATTGAATCTACTGACTGAATGAAAGGAGCTGGCATCTCACTCTCTTTGAATCTTCTTTATCATGCTAAGAGGAGCAGGAAAAAGCAAAAAATTTCAGAATTGCACCTTGCAATGCGGAGAAATTACTGTTTGTGCATTTACAATATTCATTGATTTTTGCCATTGAAAAACTTCCAGAAATGATTGAAGCTACTGACTGAATGAAAGGAGCTGGCATCTCACTCTCTTTGAATCTTCTTTATCATGCTAAGAGGAGCAGGATAAAGCAAAAAATTTCAGAATTGCACCTTGCAATGCGGAGAAATTACTGTTTGTGCATTTACAATATTCATTGATTTTTGCCATTGAAAAACATCATGTTATTCATATACCAGAAATGATTGAAGCTACTGACTGATTGAAAGTAGCTGGCATCTCACTCTCTTTGAATCTTCTTTATCATGCTAAGAGGAGCAGGAAAAAGCAAAAAATTTCAGAATTGCACCTTGCAATGCGGAGAAATTACTGTTTGTGCATTTACAATATTCATTGATTTTTGCAATTGAAAAACGTCCAGAAATGATTGAAGCTACTGACTGAATGAAAGGAGCTGGCATCTCACTCTCTTTGAATCTTCTTTATCATGCTAAGAGGAGCAGGAAAAAGCAAAAAATTTCAGAATTGCACCTTGCAATGCGGAGAAATTACTGTTTGTGCATTTACAATATTCATTGATTTTTGCCATTGAAAAACGTCCAGAAATGATTGAAGCTACTGACTGAATGAAAGGAGCTGTTATCTCACTCTCTTTGAATCTTGTTTATCATGCTAAGAGGAGCAGGAAAAAGCAAAAAATTTCAGAATTTCACCTTGCAATGCGGAGAAATTACTGTTTGTGCATTTACAATATTCATTGATTTTTGCCATTGAAAAACATCATGTTATTCATATACCAGAAATGATTGAAGCTACTGACTGAATGAAAGGAGCTGACATCTCACTCTCTTTGAATCTTCTTTATCATGCTAAGAGGAGCAGGAAAAAGTAAAAAATTTCAGAATTGCACCTTGCAATGCGGAGAAATTACTGTTTGTGAATTTACAATATTCAATGATTTTTGCCATTGAAAAACGTCCAGAAATGATTGAAGCTACTGACTGAACGAAAGGAGCTGGCATCCCACTCTCTTTGAATCTTCTTTATCATGCTAAGAGGAGCAGGAAAAAGCAAAAAATTTCAGAATTGCACCTTGCAATGCGGAGAAATTACTGTTTGTGCATTTACAATATTCATTGATTTTTGCCATTGAAAAACATCATGTTATTCATATACCAGAAATGTTTGAAGCTACTGACTGAATGAAAGCAGCTGGCATCTCACTCTCTTTGAATCTTCTTTATCATGCTAAGAGGAGCAGGAAAAAGCAAAAAATTTCAGAATTGCACCTTGCAATGCGGAGAAATTACTGTTTGTGCATTTACAATATTCATTGATTTTTGCCATTGAAAAACGTCCAGAAATGATTGAAGCTACTGACTGAATGAAAGGAGCTGGCATCTCACTCTCTTTGAATCTTCTTTATCATGCTAAAAGGAGCAGGAAAAGCAAAAAATTTCAGAATTGCACCTTGCAATGCGGAGAAATTACTGTTTGTGCATTTACAATATTCATTGATTTTTGCCATTGAAAAACATCATGTTATTCATATACCAGAAATGTTTGAAGCTACTGACTGAATGAAAGGAGCTGGCATCTCACTCTCTTTGAATCTTCTTTATCATGCTAAGAGGAGCAGGAAAAAGCAAAAAATTTCAGAATTGCACCTTGCAATGCGGAGAAATTACTGTTTGTGCATTTACAATATTCATTGATTTTTGCCATTGAAAAACGTCCAGAAATGATTGAAGCTACTGACTGAATGAAAGGAGCTGGCATCTCACTCTCTTTGAATCTTCTTTATCATGCTAAGAGGAGCAGGAAAAAGCAAAAAATTTCAGAATTGCACCTTGCAATGCGGAGAAATTACTGTTTGTGCATTTACAATATTCATTGATTTTTGCCATTGAAAAACGTCCAGAAATGATTGAAGCTACTGACTGAATGAAAGGAGCTGGCATCTCACTCTCTTTGAATCTTCTTTATCATGCTAAGAGGAGCAGGAAAAAGCAAAAAATTTCAGAATTGCACCTTGCAATGCGGAGAAATTATTGTTTGTGCATTTACAATATTCATTGATTTTTGCCATTGAAAAACATCATGTTATTCATATACCAGAAATGTTTGAAGCTACTGACTGAATGAAAGGAGCTGGCATCTCACTCTCTTTGAATCTTCTTTATCATGCTAAGAGGAGCAGGAAAAAGCAAAAAATTTCAGAATTGCACCTTGCAATGCGGAGAAATTACTGTTTGTGCATTTACAATATTCATTGATTTTTGCCATTGAAAAACGTCCAGAAATGATTGAAGCTACTGACTGAATGAAAGGAGCTGGCATCTCACTCTCTTTGAATCTTCTTTATCATGCTAAGAGGAGCAGGAAAAAGCAAAAAATTTCAGAATTGCACCTTGCAATGCGGAGAAATTACTGTTTGTGCATTTACAATATTCATTGATTTTTGCCATTGAAAAACATCATGTTATTCATATACCAGAAATGTTTGAAGCTACTGACTGAATGAAAGGAGCTGGCATCTCACTCTCTTTGAATCTTCTTTATCATGCTAAGAGGAGCAGGAAAAAGCAAAAAATTTCAGAATTGCACCTTGCAATGCGGAGAAATTACTGTTTGTGCATTTACAATATTCATTGATTTTTACCATTGAAAAACGTCCAGAAATGATTGAAGCTACTGACTGACCGAAAGGAGCTGGCATCTCACTCTCTTTGAATCTTCTTTAACATGCTAAGAGGAGCAGGAAAAAGCAAAAAATTTCAGAATTGCACCTTGCAATGCGGAGAAATTAGTGTTTGTGCATTTACAATATTCATTGATTTTTGCCATTGAAAAACGTCCAGAAATGATTGAATCTACTGACTGAATGAAAGGAGCTGGCATCTCACTCTCTTTGAATCTTCTTTATCATGCTAAGAGGAGCAGGAAAAAGCAAAAAATTTCAGAATTGCACCTTGCAATGCGGAGAAATTAGTGTTTGTGCATTTACAATATTCATTGATTTTTGCCATTGAAAAACGTCCAGAAATGATTGAATCTACTGACTGAATGAAAGGAGCTGGCATCTCACTCTCTTTGAATCTTCTTTATCATGCTAAGAGGAGCAGGAAAAAGCAAAAAATTTCAGAATTGCACCTTGCAATGCGGAGAAATTACTGTTTGTGCATTTACAAAATTCATTGATTTTTGCCATTGAAAAACATCATGTTATTCATATACCAGAAATGTTTGAAGCCACTGACTGAATGAAAGGAGCTGGCATCTCACTCTCTTTGTTTCTTCTTTATCATGCTAAGAGGAGCAGGAAAGAGCAAAAAATTTCAGAATTGCACCTTGCAATGCGGAGAAATTAGTGTTTGTGCATTTACAATATTCATTGATTTTTGCCATTGAAAAACGTCCAGAAATGATTGAATCTACTGACTGAATGAAAGGAGCTGGCATCTCACTCTCTTTGAATCTTCTTTATCATGCTAAGAGGAGCAGGAAAAAGCAAAAAATTTCAGAATTGCACCTTGCAATGCGGAGAAATTACTGTTTGTGCATTTACAAAATTCATTGATTTTTGCCATTGAAAAACATCATGTTTTTCATATACCAGAAATGATTGAAGCTACTGACTGAATGAAAGGAGCTGGCATCTCACTCTCTTTGAATCTTCTTTATCATGCTAAGAGGAGCAGGAAAAAGCAAAAAATTTCAGAATTGCACCTTGCAATGCGGAGAAATTACTGTTTGTGCATTTACAATATTCATTGATTTTTGCCATTGAAAAACTTCCAGAAATGATTGAAGCTACTGACTGAATGAAAGGAGCTGGCATCTCACTCTCTTTGAATCTACTTTATCATGCTAAGAGGAGCAGGATAAAGCAAAAAATTTCAGAATTGCACCTTGCAATGCGGAGAAATTACTGTTTGTGCATTTACAATATTCATTGATTTTTGCCATTGAAAAACATCATGTTATTCATATACCAGAAATGATTGAAGCTACTGACTGAATAAAAGTAGCTGGCATCTCACTCTCTTTGAATCTTCTTTATCATGCTAAGAGGAGCAGGAAAAAGCAAAAAATTTCAGAATTTCACCTTGCAATGCGGAGAAATTACTGTTTGTGCATTTACAATATTCATTGATTTTTGCAATTGAAAAACGTCCAGAAATGATTGAAGCTACTGACTGAATGAAAGGAGCTGGCATCTCACTCTCTTTGAATCTTCTTTATCATGCTAAGAGGAGCAGGAAAAAGCAAAAAATTTCAGAATTGCACCTTGCAATGCGGAGAAATTACTGTTTGTGCATTTACAATATTCATTGATTTTTGCCATTGAAAAACGTCCAGAAATGATTGAAGCTACTGACTGAATGAAAGGAGCTGTTATCTCACTCTCTTTGAATCTTGTTTATCATGCTAAGAGGAGCAGGAAAAAGCAAAAAATTTCAGAATTTCACCTTGCAATGCGGAGAAATTACTGTTTGTGCATTTACAATATTCATTGATTTTTGCCATTGAAAAACATCATGTTATTCATATACCAGAAATGATTGAAGCTACTGACTGAATGAAAGGAGCTGACATCTCACTCTCTTTGAATCTTCTTTATCATGCTAAGAGGAGCAGGAAAAAGTAAAAAATTTCAGAATTGCACCTTGCAATGCGGAGAAATTACTGTTTGTGCATTTACAATATTCAATGATTTTTGCCATTGAAAAACGTCCAGAAATGATTGAAGCTACTGACTGAACGAAAGGAGCTGGCATCTCACTCTCTTTGAATCTTCTTTATCATGCTAAGAGGAGCAGGAAAAAGCAAAAAATTTCAGAATTGCACCTTGCAATGCGGAGAAATTACTGTTTGTGCATTTACAATATTCATTGATTTTTGCCATTGAAAAACATCATGTTATTCATATACCAGAAATGTTTGAAGCTACTGACTGAATGAAAGCAGCTGGCATCTCACTCTCTTTGAATCTTCTTTATCATGCTAAGAGGAGCAGGAAAAAGCAAAAAATTTCAGAATTGCACCTTGCAATGCGGAGAAATTACTGTTTGTGCATTTACAATATTCATTGATTTTTGCCATTGAAAAACGTCCAGAAATGATTGAAGCTACTGACTGAATGAAAGGAGCTGGCATCTCACTCTCTTTGAATCTTCTTTATCATGCTAAGAGGAGCAGGAAAAAGCAAAAAATTTCAGAATTGCACCTTGCAATGCGGAGAAATTACTGTTTGTGCATTTACAATATTCATTGATTTTTGCCATTGAAAAACATCATGTTATTCATATACCAGAAATGTTTGAAGCTACTGACTGAATGAAAGGAGCTGGCATCTCACTCTCTTTGAATCTTCTTTATCATGCTAAGAGGAGCAGGAAAAAGCAAAAAATTTCAGAATTGCACCTTGCAATGCGGAGAAATTACTGTTTGTGCATTTACAATATTCATTGATTTTTGCCATTGAAAAACGTCCAGAAATGATTGAAGCTACTGACTGAATGAAAGGAGCTGGCATCTCACTCTCTTTGAATCTTCTTTATCATGCTAAGAGGAGCAGGAAAAAGCAAAAAATTTCAGAATTGCACCTTGCAATGCGGAGAAATTACTGTTTGTGCATTTACAATATTCATTGATTTTTGCCATTGAAAAACGTCCAGAAATGATTGAAGCTACTGACTGAATGAAAGGAGCTGGCATCTCACTCTCTTTGAATCTTCTTTATCATGCTAAGAGGAGCAGGAAAAAGCAAAAAATTTCAGAATTGCACCTTGCAATGCGGAGAAATTATTGTTTGTGCATTTACAATATTCATTGATTTTTGCCATTGAAAAACATCATGTTATTCATATACCAGAAATGTTTGAAGCTACTGACTGAATGAAAGGAGCTGGCATCTCACTCTCTTTGAATCTTCTTTATCATGCTAAGAGGAGCAGGAAAAAGCAAAAAATTTCAGAATTGCACCTTGCAATGCGGAGAAATTACTGTTTGTGCATTTACAATATTCATTGATTTTTGCCATTGAAAAACGTCCAGAAATGATTGAAGCTACTGACTGAATGAAAGGAGCTGGCATCTCACTCTCTTTGAATCTTCTTTATCATGCTAAGAGGAGCAGGAAAAAGCCAAAAATTTCAGAATTGCACCTTGCAATGCGGAGAAATTACTGTTTGTGCATTTACAATATTCATTGATTTTTGCCATTGAAAAACATCATGTGATTCATATACCAGAAATGTTTGAAGCTACTGACTGAATGAAAGGAGCTGGCATCTCACTCTCTTTGAATCTTCTTTATCATGCTAAGAGGAGCAGGAAAAAGCAAAAAATTTCAGAATTGCACCTTGCAATGCGGAGGAATTACTGTTTGTGCATTTACAATATTCATTGATTTTTACCATTGAAAAACGTCCAGAAATGATTGAAGCTACTGACTGACCGAAAGGAGCTGGCATCTCACTCTCTTTTAATCTTCTTTAACATGCTAAGAGGAGCAGGAAAAAGCAAAAAATTTCAGAATTGCACCTTGCAATGCGGAGAAATTACTGTTTGTGCATTTACAATATTCATTGATTTTTGCCATTGAAAAACATCATGTTATTCATATACCAGAAATGTTTGAAGCTACTGACTGAATGAAAGGAGCTGGCATCTCACTCTCTTTGAATCTTCTTTATCATGCTAAGAGGAGCAGGAAAAAGCAAAAAATTTCAGAATTGCACCTTGCAATGCGGAGAAATTACTGTTTGTGCATTTACAAAATTCATTGATTTTTGCCATTGAAAAACATCATGTTATTCATATACCAGAAATGATTGAAGCTACTGACTGAATGAAAGGAGCTGGCATCTCACTCTCTTTGAATCTTCTTTATCATGCTAAGAGGAGCAGGAAAAAGCAAAAAATTTCAGAATTGCACCTTGCAATGCGGAGAAATTACTGTTTGTGCATTTACAATATTCATTGATTTTTGCCATTGAAAAACTTCCAGAAATGATTGAAGCTACTGACTGAATGAAAGGAGCTCGCATCTCACTCTCTTTGAATCTTCTTTATCATGCTAAGAGGAGCAGGATAAAGCAAAAAATTTCAGAATTGCACCTTGCAATGCGGAGAAATTACTGTTTGTGCATTTACAATATTCATTGATTTTTGCCATTGAAAAACATCATGTTATTCATATACCAGAAATGATTGAAGCTACTGACTGAATGAAAGTAGCTGGCATCTCACTCTCTTTGAATCTTCTTTATCATGCTAAGAGGAGCAGGAAAAAGCAAAAAATTTCAGAATTGCACCTTGCAATGCGGAGAAATTACTGTTTGTGCATTTACAATATTCATTGATTTTTGCAATTGAAAAACGTCCAGAAATGATTGAAGCTACTGACTGAATGAAAGGAGCTGGCATCTCACTCTCTTTGAATCTTCTTTATCATGCTAAGAGGAGCAGGAAAAAGCAAAAAATTTCAGAATTGCACCTTGCAATGCGGAGAAATTACTGTTTGTGCATTTACAATATTCATTGATTTTTGCCATTGAAAAACGTCCAGAAATGATTGAAGCTACTGACTGAATGAAAGGAGCTGTTATCTCACTCTCTTTGAATCTTGTTTATCATGCTAAGAGGAGCAGGAAAAAGCAAAAAATTTCAGAATTTCACCTTGCAATGCGGAGAAATTACTGTTTGTGCATTTACAATATTCATTGATTTTTGCCATTGAAAAACATCATGTTATTCATATACCAGAAATGATTGAAGCTACTGACTGAATGAAAGGAGCTGACATCTCACTCTCTTTGAATCTTCTTTATCATGCTAAGAGGAGCAGGAAAAAGTAAAAAATTTCAGAATTGCACCTTGCAATGCGGAGAAATTACTGTTTGTGCATTTACAATATTCAATGATTTTTGCCATTGAAAAACGTCCAGAAATGATTGAAGCTACTGACTGAACGAAAGGAGCTGGCATCTCACTCTCTTTGAATCTTCTTTATCATGCTAAGAGGAGCAGGAAAAAGCAAAAAATTTCAGAATTGCACCTTGCAATGCGGAGAAATTACTGTTTGTGCATTTACAATATTCATTGATTTTTGCCATTGAAAAACATCATGTTATTCATATACCAGAAATGTTTGAAGCTACTGACTGAATGAAAGCAGCTGGCATCTCACTCTCTTTGAATCTTCTTTATCATGCTAAGAGGAGCAGGAAAAAGCAAAAAATTTCAGAATTGCACCTTGCAATGCGGAGAAATTACTGTTTGTGCATTTACAATATTCATTGATTTTTGCCATTGAAAAACGTCCAGAAATGATTGAAGCTACTGACTGAATGAAAGGAGCTGGCATCTCACTCTCTTTGAATCTTCTTTATCATGCTAAGAGGAGCAGGAAAAAGCAAAAAATTTCAGAATTGCACCTTGCAATGCGGAGAAATTACTGTTTGTGCATTTACAATATTCATTGATTTTTGCCATTGAAAAACATCATGTTATTCATATACCAGAAATGTTTGAAGCTACTGACTGAATGAAAGGAGCTGGCATCTCACTCTCTTTGAATCTTCTTTATCATGCTAAGAGGAGCAGGAAAAAGCAAAAAATTTCAGAATTGCACCTTGCAATGCGGAGAAATTACTGTTTGTGCATTTACAATATTCATTGATTTTTGCCATTGAAAAACGTCCAGAAATGATTGAAGCTACTGACTGAATGAAAGGAGCTGGCATCTCACTCTCTTTGAATCTTCTTTATCATGCTAAGAGGAGCAGGAAAAAGCAAAAAATTTCAGAATTGCACCTTGCAATGCGGAGAAATTACTGTTTGTGCATTTACAATATTCATTGATTTTTGCCATTGAAAAACGTCCAGAAATGATTGAAGCTACTGACTGAATGAAAGGAGCTGGCATCTCACTCTCTTTGAATCTTCTTTATCATGCTAAGAGGAGCAGGAAAAAGCAAAAAATTTCAGAATTGCACCTTGCAATGCGGAGAAATTATTGTTTGTGCATTTACAATATTCATTGATTTTTGCCATTGAAAAACATCATGTTATTCATATACCAGAAATGTTTGAAGCTACTGACTGAATGAAAGGAGCTGGCATCTCACTCTCTTTGAATCTTCTTTATCATGCTAAGAGGAGCAGGAAAAAGCAAAAAATTTCAGAATTGCACCTTGCAATGCGGAGAAATTACTGTTTGTGCATTTACAATATTCATTGATTTTTGCCATTGAAAAACGTCCAGAAATGATTGAAGCTACTGACTGAATGAAAGGAGCTGGCATCTCACTCTCTTTGAATCTTCTTTATCATGCTAAGAGGAGCAGGAAAAAGCAAAAAATTTCAGAATTGCACCTTGCAATGCGGAGAAATTACTGTTTGTGCATTTACAATATTCATTGATTTTTGCCATTGAAAAACTTCCAGAAATGATTGAAGCTACTGACTGAATG
The DNA here is from genome assembly GCF_046119375.1 of Phyllobates terribilis. NCBI lineage: Eukaryota > Metazoa > Chordata > Amphibia > Anura > Dendrobatidae > Phyllobates > Phyllobates terribilis. Next base: position 171,729 of record NW_027364613.1, read on the forward strand.
AAAGGAGCTGGCATCTCACTCTCTTTGAATCTTCTTTATCATGCTAAGAGGAGCAGGAAAAAGCAAAAAATTTCAGAATTGCACCTTGCAATGCGGAGAAATTACTGTTTGTGCATTTACAATATTCATTGATTTTTGCCATTGAAAAACGTCCAGAAATGATTGAAGCTACTGACTGAATGAAAGGAGCTGGCATCTCACTCTCTTTGAATCTTCTTTATCATGCTAAGAGGAGCAGGAAAAAGCAAAAAATTTCAGAATTGCACCTTGCAATGCGGAGAAATTACTGTTTGTGCATTTACAATATTCATTGATTTTTGCCATTGAAAAACATCATGTTATTCATATACCAGAAATGTTTGAAGCTACTGACTGAATGAAAGGAGCTGGCATCTCACTCTCTTTGAATCTTCTTTATCATGCTAAGAGGAGCAGGAAAAAGCAAAAAATTTAAGAATTGCACCTTGCAATGCGGAGAAATTACTGTTTTGTGCATTTACAATATTCATTGATTTTTGCCATTGAAAAATGTCCAGAAATGATTGAAGCTACTGACTGAATGAAAGGAGCTGGCATCTCACTCTCTTTGAATCTTCTTTATCATGCTAAGAGGAGCAGGAAAAAGCAAAAAATTTCAGAATTGCACCTTGCAATGCGGAGAAATTACTGTTTGTGCATTTACAATATTCATTGATTTTTGCCATTGAAAAACATCATGTTATTCATATACCAGAAATGTTTGAAGCTACTGACTGAATGAAAGGAGCTGGCATCTCACTCTCTTTGAATCTTCTTTATCATGCTGAGGAGCAGGAAAAAGCAAAAAATTTCAGAATTGCACCTTGCAATGCGGAGAAATTACTGTTTGTGCATTTACAATATTCACTGATTTTTGCCATTGAAAAACGTCCCGAAATGATTGAAGCTACTGACTGAATGAAAGGAGCTGGCATCTCACTCTCTTTGAATCTTCTTTATCATGCTAAGAGGAGCAGGAAAAAGCAAAAAATTTCAGAATTGCACCTTGCAATGCGGAGAAATTACTGTTTGTGCATTTACAATATTCATTGATTTTTGCCATTGAAAAACGTCCAGAAATGATTGAAGCTACTGACTGAATGAAAGGAGCTGGCATCTCACTCTCTTTGAATCTTCTTTATCATGCTAAGAGGAGCAGGAAAAAGCAAAAAATTTCAGAATTGCACCTTGCAATGCGGAGAAATTACTGTTTGTGCATTTACAATATTCATTAATTTTTGCCATTGAAAAACTTCCAGAAATGATTGAAGCTACTGACTGAATGAAAGGAGCTGGCATCTCACTCTCTTTGAATCTTCTTTATCATGCTAAGAGGAGCAGGAAAAAGCAAAAAATTTCAGAATTGCACCTTGCAATGCGGAGAAATTACTGTTTGTGCATTTACAATATTCATTGATTTTTGCCATTGAAAAACATCATGTTATTCATATACCAGAAATGTTTGAAGCTACTGACTGAATGAAAGGAGCTGGCATCTCACTCTCTTTGAATCTTCTTTATCATGCTGAGGAGCAGGAAAAAGCAAAAAATTTCAGAATTGCACCTTGCAATGCGGAGAAATTACTGTTTGTGCATTTACAATATTCACTGATTTTTGCCATTGAAAAACGTCCAGAAATGATTGAAGCTACTGACTGAATGAAAGGAGCTGGCATCTCACTCTCTTTGAATCTTCTTTATCATGCTAAGAGGAGCAGGAAAAAGCAAAAAATTTCAGAATTGCACCTTGCAATGCGGAGAAATTACTGTTTGTGCATTTACAATATTCATTGATTTTTGCCATTGAAAAACGTCCAGAAATGATTGAAGCTACTGACTGAATGAAAGGAGCTGGCATCTCACTCTCTTTGAATCTTCTTTATCATGCTAAGAGGAGCAGGAAAAAGCAAAAAATTTCAGAATTGCACCTTGCAATGCGGAGAAATTACTGTTTGTGCATTTACAATATTCATTAATTTTTGCCATTGAAAAACTTCCAGAAATGATTGAAGCTACTGACTGAATGAAAGGAGCTGGCATCTCACTCTCTTTGAATCTTCTTTATCATGCTAAGAGGAGCAGGAAAAAGCAAAAAATTTCAGAATTGCACCTTGCAATGCGGAGAAATTACTGTTTGTGCATTTACAATATTCATTGATTTTTGCCATTGAAAAACGTCCAGAAATGATTGAAGCTACTGACTGAATGAAAGGAGCTGGCATCTCACTCTCTTTGAATCTTCTTTATCATGCTAAGAGGAGCAGGAAAAAGCAAAAAATTTCAGAATTGCACCTTGCAATGCGGAGAAATTACTGTTTGTGCATTTACAATATTCATTGATTTTTGCCATTGAAAAACTTCCAGAAATGATTGAAGCTACTGACTGAATGAAAGGAGCTGGCATCTCACTCTCTTTGAATCTTCTTTATCATGCTAAGAGGAGCAGGAAAAAGCAAAAAATTTCAGAATTGCACCTTGCAATGCGGAGAAATTACTGTTTGTGCATTTACAATATTCATTGATTTTTGCCATTGAAAAACGTCCAGAAATGATTGAAGCTACTGACTGAATGAAAGGAGATGGCATCTCACTCTCTTTGAATCTTTTTTATCATGCTAAGAGGAGCAGGAAAAAGCAAAAAATTTCAGAATTGCACCTTGCAATGCGGAGAAATTACTGTTTGTGCATTTACAATATTCATTGATTTTTGCCATTGAAAAACATCATGTTATTCATATACCAGAAATGTTTGAAGCTACTGACTGAATGAAAGGAGCTGGCATCTCACTCTCTTTGAATCTTCTTTATCATGCTAAGAGGAGCAGGAAAAAGCCAAAAATTTCAGAATTGCACCTTGCAATGCGGAGAAATTACTGTTTGTGCATTTACAATATTCACTGATTTTTGCCATTGAAAAACGTCCAGAAATGATTGAAGCTACTGACTGAATGAAAGGAGCTGGCATCTCACTCTCTTTGAATCTTCTTTATCATGCTAAGAGGAGCAGGAAAAAGCAAAAAATTTCAGAATTGCACCTTGCAATGCGGAGAAATTACTGTTTGTGCATTTACAATATTCATTGATTTTTGCCATTGAAAAACGTCCAGAAATGATTGAAGCTACTGACTGAATGAAAGGAGCTGGCATCTCACTCTCTTTGAATCTTCTTTATCATGCTAAGAGGAGCAGGAAAAAGCAAAAAATTTCAGAATTGCACCTTGCAATGCGGAGAAATTACTGTTTGTGCATTTACAATATTCATTAATTTTTGCCATTGAAAAACGTCCAGAAATGATTGAAGCTACTGACTGAATGAAAGGAGCTGGCATCTCACTCTCTTTGAATCTTCTTTATCATGCTAAGAGGAGCAGGAAAAAGCAAAAAATTTCAGAATTGCACCTTGCAATGCGGAGAAATTACTGTTTGTGCATTTACAATATTCATTGATTTTTGCCATTGAAAAACATCATGTTATTCATATACCAGAAATGTTTGAAGCTACTGACTGAATGAAAGGAGCTGGCATCTCACTCTCTTTGAATCTTCTTTATCATGCTAAGAGGAGCAGGAAAAAGCAAAAAATTTCAGAATTGCACCTTGCAATGCGGAGAAATTACTGTTTGTGCATTTACAATATTCATTGATTTTTACCATTGAAAAATGTCCAGAAATGATTGAAGCTACTGACTGAACGAAAGGAGCTGGCATCTCACTCTCTTTGAATCTTCTTTATCATGCTAAGAGGAGCAGGAAAAAGCAAAAAATTTCAGAATTGCACCTTGCAATGCGGAGAAATTACTGTTTGTGCATTTACAATATTCATTGATTTTTGCCATTGAAAAACATCATGTTATTCATATACCAGAAATGTTTGAAGCTACTGACTGAATGAAAGGAGCTGGCATCTCACTCTCTTTGAATCTTCTTTATCATGCTAAGAGGAGCAGGAAAAAGCAAAAAATTTCAGAATTGAACCTTGCAATGCGGAGAAATTACTGTTTGTGCATTTACAATATTCATTGATTTTTGCCATTGAAAAACGTCCAGAAATGATTGAAGCTACTGACTGAATGAAAGGAGCTGGCATCTCACTCTCTTTGAATCTTCTTTATCATGCTAAGAGGAGCAGGAAAAAGCAAAAAATTTCAGAATTGCACCTTGCAATGCGGAGAAATTGCTGTTTGTGCATTTACAAAATTCATTGATTTTTGCCATTGAAAAACATCATGTTATTCATATACCAGAAATGATTGAAGCTACTGACTGAATGAAAGGAGCTGGCATCTCACTCTCTTTGAATCTTCTTTATCATGCTAAGAGGAGCAGGAAAAAGCAAAAAATTTCAGAATTGCACCTTGCAATGCGGAGAAATTACTGTTTGTGCATTTACAATATTCATTGATTTTTGCCATTGAAAAACATCATGTTATTCATATACCAGAAATGTTTGAAGCTACTGACTGAATGAAAGGAGCTGGCATCTCACTCTCTTTGAATCTTCTTTATCATGCTAAGAGGAGCAGGAAAAAGCAAAAAATTTCAGAATTGCACCTTGCAATGCGGATAAATTACTCTTTGCGCATTTACAATATTCATTGATTTTTGCCATTGAAAAACATCATGTTATTCATATACCAGAAATGATTGAAGCTACTGACTGAATGAAAGGAGCTGGCATCTCACTCTCTTTGAATCTTCTTTATCATGCTAAGAGGAGCAGGAAAAAGCAAAAAATTTCAGAATTGCACCTTGCAATGCGGAGAAATTACTGTTTGTGCATTTACAATATTCATTGATTTTTGCCATTGAAAAACATCATGTTATTCATATACCAGAAATGATTGAAGCTACTGACTGAATGAAAGTAGCTGGCATCTCACTCTCTTTGAATCTTCTTTATCATGCTAAGAGGAGCAGGAAAAAGCAAAAAATTTCAGAATTGCACCTTGCAATGCGGAGAAATTACTGTTTGTGCATTTACAATATCCATTGATTTTTGCAATTGAAAAACGTCCAGAAATGTTTGAAGCTACTGACTGAATGAAAGGAGCTGGCATCTCACTCTCTTTGAATCTTCTTTATCATGCTAAGAGGAGCAGGAAAAAGCAAAAAATTTCAGAATTGCACCTTGCAATGCGGAGAAATTACTGTTTGTGCATTTACAATATTCATTGATTTTTGCCATTGAAAAACATCATGTTATTCATATACCAGAAATGTTTGAAGCTACTGACTGAATGAAAGGAGCTGGCATCTCACTCTCTTTGAATCTTCTTTATCATGCTAAGAGGAGCAGGAAAAAGCAAAAAATTTCAGAATTGCACCTTGCAATGCGGAGAAATTACTGTTTGTGCATTTACAATATTCATTGATTTTTGCCATTGAAAAACATCATGTTATTCATATACCAGAAATGATTGAAGCTACTGACTGAATGAAAGTAGCTGGCATCTCACTCTCTTTGAATCTTCTTTATCATGCTAAGAGGAGCAGGAAAAAGCAAAAAATTTCAGAATTGCACCTTGCAATGCGGAGAAATTACTGTTTGTGCATTTACAATATCCATTGATTTTTGCAATTGAAAAACGTCCAGAAATGTTTGAAGCTACTGACTGAATGAAAGGAGCTGGCATCTCACTCTATTTGAATCTTCTTTATCATGCTAAGAGGAGCAGGAAAAAGCAAAAAATTTCAGAATTGCACCTTGCAATGTGGAGAAATTACTGTTTGTGCATTTACAATATTCATTGATTTTTGCCATTGAAAAACATCATGTTATTCATATACCAGAAATGTTTGAAGCTACTGACTGAATGAAAGGAGCTGGCATCTCACTCTCTTTGAATCTTCTTTATCATGCTAAGAGGAGCAGGAAAAAGCAAAAAATTTCAGAATTGCACCTTGCAATGCGGAGAAATTACTGTTTGTGCATTTACAATATTCATTGATTTTTGCCATTGAAAAACGTCCAGAAATGATTGAAGCTACTGACTGAATGAAAGGAGCTGGCATCTCACTCTCTTTGAATCTTCTTTATCATGCTAAGAGGAGCAGGAAAAAGCAAAAAATTTCAGAATTGCACCTTGCAATGCGGAGAAATTACTGTTTGTGCATTTACAATATTCATTGATTTTTGCCATTGAAAAACATCATGTTATTCATATACCAGAAATGTTTGAAGCTACTGACTGAATGAAAGGAGCTGGCATCTCACTCTCTTTGAATCTTCTTTATCATGCTAAGAGGAGCAGGAAAAAGCAAAAAATTTCAGAATTGCACCTTGCAATGCGGAGAAATTACTGTTTGTGCATTTACAATATTCATTGATTTTTGCCATTGAAAAACGTCCAGAAATGATTGAAGCTACTGACTGAATGAAAGGAGCTGGCATCTCACTCTCTTTGAATCTTCTTTATCATGCTAAGAGGAGCAGGAAAAAGCAAAAAATTTCAGAATTGCACCTTGCAATGCGGAGAAATTACAGTTTGTGCATTTACAATATTCATTGATTTTTGCCATTGAAAAACTTCCAGAAATGATTGAAGCTACTGACTGAATGAAAGGAGCTGGCATCTCACTCTCTTTGAATCTTCTTTATCATGCTAAGAGGAGCAGGAAAAAGCAAAAAATTTCAGAATTGCATCTTGCAATGCGGAGAAATTACTGTTTGTGCATTTACAATATTCATTGATTTTTGACATTGAAAAACGTCCAGAAATGATTGAAGCTACTGACTGAATGAAAGGAGCTGGCATCTCACTCTCTTTGAATCTTCTTTATCATGCTAAGAGGAGCAGGAATAAGCAAAAAATTTCAGAATTGCACCTTGCAATGCGGAGAAATTACTGTTTGTGCATTTACAATATTCATTGATTTTTGCCATTGAAAAACATGTTATTCATATACCAGAAATGTTTGACGCTACTGACTGAATGAAAGGAGCTGGCACCTCACTCTCTTTGAATCTTCTTTATCATGATAAGAGGAGCAGGAAAAAGCAAAAAATTTCAGAATTGCACCTTGCAATGCGGAGAAATTACTGTTTGTGCATTTACAATATTCATTGATTTTTGCCATTGAAAAACGTCCAGAAATGATTGAACCTAGTGACTGAATGAAAGGAGCTGGCATCTCACTCTCTTTGAATCTTCTTTATCATGCTAAGAGGAGCAGGAAAAAGCAAAAAATTTCAGAATTGCACCTTGCAATGCGGAGAAATTACTGTTTGTGCATTTACAATATTCATTGATTTTTGCCATTGAAAAACGTCCAGAAATGATTGAAGCTACTGACTGAATGAAAGGAGCTGGCATCTCACTCTCTTTGAATCTTCTTTATCATGCTAAGAGGAGCAGGAAAAAGCAAAAAATTTCAGAATTGCGCCTTGCAATGCGGAGAAATTACTGTGTGCATTTACAAAATTCATTGATTTTTGCCATTGAAAAACATCATGTTATTCATTTACCAGAAATGATTGAAGCTACTGACTGAATGAAAGGAGCTGGCATCTCACTCTCTTTGAATCTTCTTTATCATGCTAAGAGGAGCAGGAAAAAGCAAAAAATTTCAGAATTGCACCTTGCAATGCGGAGAAATTAGTTTATGAATTTACAATATTCATTGATTTTTGCCATTGAAAAACGTCCAGAAATGATTGAAGCTACTGACTGAATAAAAGGAGCTGGCATCTCACTCTCTTTGAATCTTCTTTATCATGCTAAGAGGAGCAGGAAAAAGCAAAAAATTTCAGAATTGCACCTTGCAATGCGGAGAAATTACTGTTTGTGCATTTACAATATTCATTGATTTTTGCCATTGAAAAACATCATGTTATTCATATACCAGAAATGATTGAAGCTACTGACTGAATGAAAGGAGCTGGCATCTCACTCTCTTTGAATCTTATTTACCATGCTAAGAGGAGCAGGAAAAAGTAAAAAATTTCAGAATTGCACCTTGCAATGCGGAGAAATTACTGTTTGTGCATTTACAATATTCATTGATTTTTGCCATTGAAAAACGTCCAGAAATGATTGAAGCTACTGACTGAATGAAAGGAGCTGGCATCTCACTCTCTTTGAATCTTCTTTATCATGCTAAGAGGAGCAGGAAAAAGCAAAAAATTTCAGAATTGCACCTTGCAATGCGGAGAAATTACTGTTTGTGCATTTACAATATTCATTGATTTTTGCCATTGAAAAACATCATGTTATTCATATACCAGAAATGTTTGAAGCTACTGACTGAATGAAAGGAGCTGGCATCTCACTCTCTTTGAATCTTCTTTATCATGCTAAGAGGAGCAGGAAAAAGCAAAAAATTTCAGAATTGCACCTTGCAATGCGGAGAAATTACTGTTTGTGCATTTACAATATTTATTGATTTTTGCCATTGAAAAACGTCCAGAAATGATTGAAGCTACTGACTGAATGAAAGGAGCTGGCATCTCACTCTCTTTGAATCTTCTTTATCATGCTAAGAGGAGCAGGAAAAAGCAAAAAATTTCAGAATTGCACCTTGCAATGCGGAGAAATTACTGTTTGTGCATTTACAATATTCATTGATTTTTGCCATTGAAAAACATCATGTTATTCATATACCAGAAATGTTTGAAGCTACTGACTGAATGAAAGGAGCTGGCATCTCACTCTCTTTGAATCTTCTTTATCATGCTAAGAGGAGCAGGAAAAAGCAAAAAATTTCAGAATTGCACCTTGCAATGCGGATAAATTACTGTTTGTGCATTTACAATATTCATTGATTTTTGCCATTGAAATATTGTAAATGCACAAACAGTAATATCTCCACATTGCAAGGTGCAATTCTGAAATTTTTTGCTTTTTCCTGCTAATCCTAGCATGATAAAGAAGATTCAAAGAGAGTGAGATGCCAGCTCCTTTCATTCAGTCAGTAGCTTCAAACATTTCTGGACGTTTTTCAATGGCAAAAATCAATGAATATTGTAAATGCACAAACAGTAATATCTCCACATTGCAAGGTGCAATTCTGAAATTTTTTGCTTTTTCCTGTTAATCCTAGCATGATAAAGAAGATTCAAAGAGAGTGAGATGCCAGCTCCTTTCATTCAGTCAGTAGCTTCAAACATTTCTAGTATATGAAAAACATGTTTTTCAATGGCAAAAATCAATGAATATTGTAAATGCACAAACAGTAATATCTCCACATTGCAAGGTGCAATTCTGAAATTTTTTGCTTTTTCCTGCTAATCCTAGCATGATAAAGAAGATTCAAAGAGAGTGAGATGCCAGCTCCTTTCATTCAGTCAGTAGCTTCAAACATTTCTGGTATATGAAAAACATGTTTTTCAATGGCAAAAATCAATGAATATTGTAAATGCACAAACAGTAATATCTCCACATTGCAAGGTGCAATTCTGAAATTTTTTGCTTTTTCCTGGTAATCCTAGCATGATAAAGAAGATTCAAAGAGAGTGAGATGCCAGCTCCTTTCATTCAGTCAGTAGCTTCAAACATTTCTGGTATATGAAAAACATGTTTTTCAATGGCAAAAATCAATGAATATTGTAAATGCACAAACAGTAATATCTCCACATTGCAAGGTGCAATTCTGAAATTTTTAGCTTTTTCCTGTTAATCCTAGCATGATAAAGAAGATTCAAAGAGAGTGAGATGCCAGCTCCTTTCATTCAGTCAGTAGCTTCAAACATTTCTGGACGTTTTTCAATGGCAAAAATCAATGAATATTGTAAATGCACAAACAGTAATATCTCCACATTGCAAGGTGCAATTCTGAAATTTTTTGCTTTTTCCTGTTAATCCTAGCATGATAAAGAAGATTCAAAGAGAGTGAGATGCCAGCTCCTTTCATTCAGTCAGTAGCTTCAAACATTTCTGGTATATGAAAAACATGTTTTTCAATGGCAAAAATCAATGAATATTGTAAATGCACAAACAGTAATATCTCCACATTGCAAGGTGCAATTCTGAAATTTTTTGCTTTTTCCTGCTAATCCTAGCATGATAAAGAAGATTCAAAGAGAGTGAGATGCCAGCTCCTTTCATTCAGTCAGTAGCTTCAAACATTTCTGGACGTTTTTCAATGGCAAAAATCAATGAATATTGTAAATGCACAAACAGTAATATCTCCACATTGCAAGGTGCAATTCTGAAATTTTTTGCTTTTTCCTGTTAATCCTAGCATGATAAAGAAGATTCAAAGAGAGTGAGATGCCAGCTCCTTTCATTCAGTCAGTAGCTTCAAACATTTCTGGTATATGAAAAACATGTTTTTCAATGGCAAAAATCAATGAATATTGTAAATGCACAAACAGTAATATCTCCACATTGCAAGGTGCAATTCTGAAATTTTTTGCTTTTTCCTGTTAATCCTGGCATGATAAAGAAGATTCAGAGTGAGATGCCAGCTCCTTTCATTCAGTCAGTAGCTTCAAACATTTCTGGTATATGAAAAACATGTTTTTCAATGGCAAAAATCAATGAATATTGTAAATGCACAAACAGTAATATCTCCACATTGCAAGGTGCAATTCTGAAATTTTTTGCTTTTTCCTGCTAATCCTAGCATGATAAAGAAGATTCAAAGAGAGTGAGATGCCAGCTCCTTTCATTCAGTCAGTAGCTTCAAACATTTCTGGTATATGAAAAACGTTTTTCAATGGCAAAAATCAATGAATATTGTAAATGCACAAACAGTAATATCTCCACAATGCAAGGTGCAATTCTGAAATTTTTTGCTTTTTCCTGCTAATCCTAGCATCAAAAAGAAGATTCAAAGAGAGTGAGATGCCAGCTCCTTTCATTCAGTCAGTAGCTTCAAACATTTCTGGTATATGAAAAACATGTTTTTCAATGGCAAAAATCAATGAATATTGTAAATGCACAAACAGTAATATCTCCACATTGCAAGGTGCAATTCTGAAATTTTTAGCTTTTTCCTGTTAATCCTAGCATGATAAAGAAGATTCAAAGAGAGTGAGATGCCAGCTCCTTTCATTCAGTCAGTAGCTTCAAACATTTCTGGACGTTTTTCAATGGCTAAAATCAATGAATATTGTAAATGCACAAACAGTAATATCTCCACATTGCAAGGTGCAATTCTGAAATTTTTTGCTTTTTCCTGTTAATCCTAGCATGATAAAGAAGATTCAAAGAGAGTGAGATGCCAGCTCCTTTCATTCAGTCAGTAGCTTCAAACATTTCTGGTATATGAAAAACATGTTTTTCAATGGCAAAAATCAATGAATATTGTAAATGCACAAACAGTAATATCTCCACATTGCAAGGTGCAATTCTGAAATTTTTTGCTTTTTCCTGCTAATCCTAGCATGATAAAGAAGATTCAAAGAGAGTGAGATGCCAGCTCCTTTCATTCAGTCAGTAGCTTCAAACATTTCTGGTATATGAAAAACATGTTTTTCAATGGCAAAAATCAATGAATATTGTAAATGCACAAACAGTAATATCTCCACATTGCAAGGTGCAATTCTGAAATTTTTTGCTTTTTCCTGCTAATCCTAGCATGATAAAGAAGATTCAAAGAGAGTGAGATGCCAGCTCCTTTCATTCAGTCAGTAGCTTCAAACATTTCTGGACGTTTTTCAATGGCAAAAATCAATGAATATTGTAAATGCACAAACAGTAATATCTCCACATTGCAAGGTGCAATTCTGAAATTTTTTGCTTTTTCCTGTTAATCCTAGCATGATAAAGAAGATTCAAAGAGAGTGAGATGCCAGCTCCTTTCATTCAGTCAGTAGCTTCAAACATTTCTGGAATATGAAAAACATGTTTTTCAATGGCAAAAATCAATGAATATTGTAAATGCACAAACAGTAATATCTCCACATTGCAAGGTGCAATTCTGAAATTTTTAATTTTTCCTGTTAATCCTAGCATGATAAAGAAGATTCAAAGAGAGTGAGATGCCAGCTCCTTTCATTCAGTCAGTAGCTTCAAACATTTCTGGTATATGAAAAACATGTATTTCAATGGCAAAAATCAATGAATATTGTAAATGCACAAACAGTAATATCTCCACATTGCAAGGTGCAATTCTGAAATTTTTTGCTTTTTCCTGCTAATCCTAGCATGATAAAGAAGATTCAAAGAGAGTGAGATGCCAGCTCCTTTCATTCAGTCAGTAGCTTCAAACATTTCTGGTATATGAAAAACATGTTTTTCAATGGCAAAAATCAATGAATATTGTAAATGCACAAACAGTAATATCTCCACATTGCAAGGTGCAATTCTGAAATTTTTTGCTTTTTCCTGCTAATCCTAGCATGATAAAGAAGATTCAAAGAGAGTGAGATGCCAGCTCCTTTCATTCAGTCAGTAGCTTCAAACATTTCTGGACGTTTTTCAATGGCAAAAATCAATGAATATTGTAAATGCACAAACAGTAATATCTCCACATTGCAAGGTGCAATTCTGAAATTTTTTGCTTTTTCCTGTTAATCCTAGCATGATAAAGAAGATTCAAAGAGAGTGAGATGCCAGCTCCTTTCATTCAGTCAGTAGCTTCAAACATTTCTGGTATATGAAAAACATGTTTTTCAATGGCAAAAATCAATGAATATTGTAAATGCACAAACAGTAATATCTCCACATTGCAAGGTGCAATTCTGAAATTTTTTGCTTTTTCCTGTTAATCCTAGCATGATAAAGAAGATTCAAAGAGAGTGAGATGCCAGCTCCTTTCATTCAGTCAGTAGCTTCAAACATTTCTGGTATATGAAAAACATGTTTTTCAATGGCAAAAATCAATGAATATTGTAAATGCACAAACAGTAATATCTCCACATTGCAAGGTGCAATTCTGAAATTTTTTGCTTTTTCCTGCTAATCCTAGCATGATAAAGAAGATTCAAAGAGAGTGAGATGCCAGCTCCTTTCATTCAGTCAGTAGCTTCAAACATTTCTGGACGTTTTTCAATGGCAAAAATCAATGAATATTGTAAATGCACAAACAGTAATATCTCCACATTGCAAGGTGCAATTCTGAAATTTTTTGCTTTTTCCTGTTAATCCTAGCATGATAAAGAAGATTCAAAGAGAGTGAGATGCCAGCTCCTTTCATCCAGTCAGTAGCTTCAAACATTTCTGGTATATGAAAAACGTTTTTCAATGGCAAAAATCAATGAATATTGTAAATGCACAAACAGTAATATCTCCACATTGCAAGGTGCAATTCTGAATTTTGCTTTTTCCTGCTAATCCTAGCATGATAAAGAAGATTCAAAGAGAGTGAGATGCCAGCTCCTTTCATTCAGTCAGTAGCTTCAAACATTTCTGGACGTTTTTCAATGGCAAAAATCAATGAATATTGTAAATGCACAAACAGTAATATCTCCCCATTGCAAGGTGCAATTCTGAAATTTTTTGCTTTTTCCTGTTAATCCTAGCATGATAAAGAAGATTCAAAGAGAGTGAGATGCCAGCTCCTTTCATTCAGTCAGTAGCTTCAAACATTTCTGGAATATGAAAAACATGTTTTTCAATGGCAAAAATCAATGAATATTGTAAATGCACAAACAGTAATATCTCCACATTGCAAGGTGCAATTCTGAAATTTTTTGATTTTTCCCGTTAATCCTAGCATGATAAAGAAGATTCAAAGAGAGTGAGATGCCAGCTCCTTTCATTCAGTCAGTAGCTTCAAACATTTCTGGTATATGAAAAACATGTTTTTCAATGGCAAAAATCAATGAATATTGTAAATGCACAAACAGTAATATCTCCACATTGCAAGGAGCAATTCTGAAATTTTTTGCTTTTTCCTGCTAATCCTAGCATGATAAAGAAGATTCAAAGAGAGTGAGATGCCAGCTCCTTTCATTCAGTCAGTAGCTTCAAACATTTCTGGTATATGAAAAACATGTTTTTCAATGGCAAAAATCAATGAATATTGTAAATGCACAAACAGTAATATCTCCACATTGCAAGGTGCAATTCTGAAATTTTTTGCTTTTTCCTGCTAATCCTAGCATGATAAAGAAGATTCAAAGAGAGTGAGATGCCAGCTCCTTTCATTCAGTCAGTAGTTTCAAACATTTCTGGACGTTTTTCAATGGCAAAAATCAATGAATATTGTAAATGCACAAACAGTAATATCTCCACATTGCAAGGTGCAATTCTGAAATTTTTTGCTTTTTCCTGTTAATCCTGGCATGATAAAGAAGATTCAAAGAGAGTGAGATGCCAGCTCCTTTCATTCAGTCAGTAGCTTCAAACATTTCTGGTATATGAAAAACATGTTTTTCAATGGCAAAAATCAATGAATATTGTAAATGCACAAACAGTAATATCTCCACATTGCAAGGTGCAATTCTGAAATTTTTTGCTTTTTCCTGTTAATCCTAGCATGATAAAGAAGATTCAAAGAGAGTGAGATGCCAGCTCCTTTCATTCAGTCAGTAGCTTCAAACATTTCTGGTATATGAAAAACATGTTTTTCAATGGCAAAAATCAATGAATATTGTAAATGCACAAACAGTAATATCTCCACATTGCAAGGTGCAATTCTGAAATTTTTTGCTTTTTCCTGTTAATCCTAGCATGATAAAGAAGATTCAAAGAGAGTGAGATGCCAGCTCCTTTCATTCAGTCAGTAGCTTCAAACATTTCTGGTATATGAAAAAAATGTTTTTCAATGGCAAAAATCAATGAATATTGTAAATGCACAAACAGTAATATCTCCACATTGCAAGGTGCAATTCTGAAATTTTTTGCTTTTTCCTGCTAATCCTAGCATGATAAAGAAGATTCAAAGAGAGTGAGATGCCAGCTCCTTTCATTCAGTCAGTAGCTTCAAACATTTCTGGACGTTTTTCAATGGCAAAAATCAATGAATATTGTAAATGCACAAACAGTAATATCTCCACATTGCAAGGTGCAATTCTGAATTTTTTTGCTTTTTCCTGTTAATCCTAGCATGATAAAGAAGATTCAAAGAGAGTGAGATGCCAGCTCCTTTCATTCAGTCAGTAGCTTCAAACATTTCTGGTATATGAAAAACGTTTTTCAATAGCAAAAATCAATGAATATTGTAAATGCACAAACAGTAATATCTCCACATTGCAAGGTGCAATTCTGAATTTTGCTTTTTCCTGCTAATCCTAGCATGATAAAGAAGATTCAAAGAGAGTGAGATGCCAGCTCCTTTCATTCAGTCAGTAGCTTCAAACATTTCTGGACGTTTTTCAATGGCAAAAATCAATGAATATTGTAAATGCACAAACAGTAATATCTCCACATTGCAAGGTGCAATTCTGAAATTTTTTGCTTTTTCCTGTTAATCCTAGCATGATAAAGAAGATTCAAAGAGAGTGAGATGCCAGCTCCTTTCATTCAGTCAGTAGCTTCAAACATTTCTGGAATATGAAAAACATGTTTTTCAATGGCAAAAATCAATGAATATTGTAAATGCACAAACAGTAATATCTCCACATTGCAAGGTGCAATTCTGAAATTTTTTGCTTTTTCCTGTTAATCCTAGCATGATAAAGAAGATTCAAAGAGAGTGAGATGCCAGCTCCTTTCATTCAGTCAGTAGCTTCAAACATTTCTGGTATATGAAAAACATGTTTTTCAATGGCAAAAATCAATGAATATTGTAAATGCACAAACAGTAATATCTCCACATTGCAAGGTGCAATTCTGAAATTTTTTGCTTTTTCCTGCTAATCCTAGCATGATAAAGAAGATTCAAAGAGAGTGAGATGCCAGCTCCTTTCATTCAGTCAGTAGCTTCAAACATTTCTGGTATATGAAAAACATGTTTTTCAATGGCAAAAATCAATGAATATTGTAAATGCACAAACAGTAATATCTCCACATTGCAAGGTGCAATTCTGAAATTTTTTGCTTTTTCCTGCTAATCCTAGCATGATAAAGAAGATTCAAAGAGAGTGAGATGCCAGCTCCTTTCATTCAGTCAGTAGCTTCAAACATTTCTGGACGTTTTTCAATGGCAAAAATCAATGAATATTGTAAATGCACAAACAGTAATATCTCCACATTGCAAGGTGCAATTCTGAAATTTTTTGCTTTTTCCTGTTAATCCTAGCATGATAAAGAAGATTCAAAGAGAGTGAGATGCCAGCTCCTTTCATTCAGTCAGTAGCTTCAAACATTTCTGGAATATGAAAAACATGTTTTTCAATGGCAAAAATCAATGAATATTGTAAATGCACAAACAGTAATATCTCCACATTGCAAGGTGCAATTCTGAAATTTTTTGCTTTTTCCTGCTAATCCTAGCATGATAAAGAAGATTCAAAGAGAGTGAGATGCCAGCTCCTTTCATTCAGTCAGTAGCTTCAAACATTTCTGGACGTTTTTCAATGGCAAAAATCAATGAATATTGTAAATGCACAAACAGTAATATCTCCACATTGCAAGGTGCAATTCTGAAATTTTTTGCTTTTTCCTGTTAATCCTAGCATGATAAAGAAGATTCAAAGAGAGTGAGATGCCAGCTCCTTTCATTCAGTCAGTAGCTTCAAACATTTCTGGTATATGAAAAACATGTTTTTCAATGGCAAAAATCAATGAATATTGTAAATGCACAAACAGTAATATCTCCACATTGCAAGGTGCAATTCTGAAATTTTTTGCTTTTTCCTGTTAATCCTAGCATGATAAAGAAGATTCAAAGAGAGTGAGATGCCAGCTCCTTTCATTCAGTCAGTAGCTTCAAACATTTCTGGTATATGAAAAACATGTTTTTCAATGGCAAAAATCAATGAATATTGTAAATGCACAAACAGTAATATCTCCACATTGCAAGGTGCAATTCTGAAATTTTTTGCTTTTTCCTGCTAATCCTAGCATGATAAAGAAGATTCAAAGAGAGTGAGATGCCAGCTCCTTTCATTCAGTCAGTAGCTTCAAACATTTCTGGACGTTTTTCAATGGCAAAAATCAATGAATATTGTAAATGCACAAACAGTAATATCTCCACATTGCAAGGTGCAATTCTGAAATTTTTTGCTTTTTCCTGTTAATCCTAGCATGATAAAGAAGATTCAAAGAGAGTGAGATGCCAGCTCCTTTCATTCAGTCAGTAGCTTCAAACATTTCTGGTATATGAAAAACGTTTTTCAATGGCAAAAATCAATGAATATTGTAAATGCACAAACAGTAATATCTCCACATTGCAAGGTGCAATTCTGAATTTTGCTTTTTCCTGCTAATCCTAGCATGATAAAGAAGATTCAAAGAGAGTGAGATGCCAGCTCCTTTCATTCAGTCAGTAGCTTCAAACATTTCTGGACGTTTTTCAATGGCAAAAATCAATGAATATTGTAAATGCACAAACAGTAATATCTCCCCATTGCAAGGTGCAATTCTGAAATTTTTTGCTTTTTCCTGTTAATCCTAGCATGATAAAGAAGATTCAAAGAGAGTGAGATGCCAGCTCCTTTCATTCAGTCAGTAGCTTCAAACATTTCTGGAATATGAAAAACATGTTTTTCAATGGCAAAAATCAATGAATATTGTAAATGCACAAACAGTAATATCTCCACATTGCAAGGTGCAATTCTGAAATTTTTTGATTTTTCCCGTTAATCCTAGCATGATAAAGAAGATTCAAAGAGAGTGAGATGCCAGCTCCTTTCATTCAGTCAGTAGCTTCAAACATTTCTGGTATATGAAAAACATGTTTTTCAATGGCAAAAATCAATGAATATTGTAAATGCACAAACAGTAATATCTCCACATTGCAAGGAGCAATTCTGAAATTTTTTGCTTTTTCCTGCTAATCCTAGCATGATAAAGAAGATTCAAAGAGAGTGAGATGCCAGCTCCTTTCATTCAGTCAGTAGCTTCAAACATTTCTGGTATATGAAAAACATGTTTTTCAATGGCAAAAATCAATGAATATTGTAAATGCACAAACAGTAATATCTCCACATTGCAAGGTGCAATTCTGAAATTTTTTGCTTTTTCCTGCTAATCCTAGCATGATAAAGAAGATTCAAAGAGAGTGAGATGCCAGCTCCTTTCATTCAGTCAGTAGTTTCAAACATTTCTGGACGTTTTTCAATGGCAAAAATCAATGAATATTGTAAATGCACAAACAGTAATATCTCCACATTGCAAGGTGCAATTCTGAAATTTTTTGCTTTTTCCTGTTAATCCTGGCATGATAAAGAAGATTCAAAGAGAGTGAGATGCCAGCTCCTTTCATTCAGTCAGTAGCTTCAAACATTTCTGGTATATGAAAAACATGTTTTTCAATGGCAAAAATCAATGAATATTGTAAATGCACAAACAGTAATATCTCCACATTGCAAGGTGCAATTCTGAAATTTTTTGCTTTTTCCTGTTAATCCTAGCATGATAAAGAAGATTCAAAGAGAGTGAGATGCCAGCTCCTTTCATTCAGTCAGTAGCTTCAAACATTTCTGGTATATGAAAAACATGTTTTTCAATGGCAAAAATCAATGAATATTGTAAATGCACAAACAGTAATATCTCCACATTGCAAGGTGCAATTCTGAAATTTTTTGCTTTTTCCTGTTAATCCTAGCATGATAAAGAAGATTCAAAGAGAGTGAGATGCCAGCTCCTTTCATTCAGTCAGTAGCTTCAAACATTTCTGGTATATGAAAAAAATGTTTTTCAATGGCAAAAATCAATGAATATTGTAAATGCACAAACAGTAATATCTCCACATTGCAAGGTGCAATTCTGAAATTTTTTGCTTTTTCCTGCTAATCCTAGCATGATAAAGAAGATTCAAAGAGAGTGAGATGCCAGCTCCTTTCATTCAGTCAGTAGCTTCAAACATTTCTGGACGTTTTTCAATGGCAAAAATCAATGAATATTGTAAATGCACAAACAGTAATATCTCCACATTGCAAGGTGCAATTCTGAATTTTTTTGCTTTTTCCTGTTAATCCTAGCATGATAAAGAAGATTCAAAGAGAGTGAGATGCCAGCTCCTTTCATTCAGTCAGTAGCTTCAAACATTTCTGGTATATGAAAAACGTTTTTCAATAGCAAAAATCAATGAATATTGTAAATGCACAAACAGTAATATCTCCACATTGCAAGGTGCAATTCTGAATTTTGCTTTTTCCTGCTAATCCTAGCATGATAAAGAAGATTCAAAGAGAGTGAGATGCCAGCTCCTTTCATTCAGTCAGTAGCTTCAAACATTTCTGGACGTTTTTCAATGGCAAAAATCAATGAATATTGTAAATGCACAAACAGTAATATCTCCACATTGCAAGGTGCAATTCTGAAATTTTTTGCTTTTTCCTGTTAATCCTAGCATGATAAAGAAGATTCAAAGAGAGTGAGATGCCAGCTCCTTTCATTCAGTCAGTAGCTTCAAACATTTCTGGAATATGAAAAACATGTTTTTCAATGGCAAAAATCAATGAATATTGTAAATGCACAAACAGTAATATCTCCACATTGCAAGGTGCAATTCTGAAATTTTTTGATTTTTCCCGTTAATCCTAGCATGATAAAGAAGATTCAAAGAGAGTGAGATGCCAGCTCCTTTCATTCAGTCAGTAGCTTCAAACATTTCTGGTATATGAAAAACATGTTTTTCAATGGCAAAAATCAATGAATATTGTAAATGCACAAACAGTAATATCTCCACATTGCAAGGTGCAATTCTGAAATTTTTTGCTTTTTCCTGCTAATCCTAGCATGATAAAGAAGATTCAAAGAGAGTGAGATGCCAGCTCCTTTCATTCAGTCAGTAGCTTCAAACATTTCTGGTATATGAAAAACATGTTTTTCAATGGCAAAAATCAATGAATATTGTAAATGCACAAACAGTAATATCTCCACATTGCAAGGTGCAATTCTGAAATTTTTTGCTTTTTCCTGCTAATCCTAGCATGATAAAGAAGATTCAAAGAGAGTGAGATGCCAGCTCCTTTCATTCAGTCAGTAGCTTCAAACATTTCTGGACGTTTTTCAATGGCAAAAATCAATGAATATTGTAAATGCACAAACAGTAATATCTCCACATTGCAAGGTGCAATTCTGAAATTTTTTGCTTTTTCCTGTTAATCCTGGCATGATAAAGAAGATTCAAAGAGAGTGAGATGCCAGCTCCTTTCATTCAGTCAGTAGCTTCAAACATTTCTGGTATATGAAAAACATGTTTTTCAATGGCAAAAATCAATGAATATTGTAAATGCACAAACAGTAATATCTCCACATTGCAAGGTGCAATTCTGAAATTTTTTGCTTTTTCCTGTTAATCCTAGCATGATAAAGAAGATTCAAAGAGAGTGAGATGCCAGCTCCTTTCATTCAGTCAGTAGCTTCAAACATTTCTGGTATATGAAAAACATGTTTTTCAATGGCAAAAATCAATGAATATTGTAAATGCACAAACAGTAATATCTCCACATTGCAAGGTGCAATTCTGAAATTTTTTGCTTTTTCCTGCTAATCCTAGCATGATAAAGAAGATTCAAAGAGAGTGAGATGCCAGCTCCTTTCATTCAGTCAGTAGCTTCAAACATTTCTGGTATATGAAAAACATGTTTTTCAATGGCAAAAATCAATGAATATTGTAAATGCACAAACAGTAATATCTCCACATTGCAAGGTGCAATTCTGAAATTTTTTGCTTTTTCCTGTTAATCCTAGCATGATAAAGAAGATTCAAAGAGAGTGAGATGCCAGCTCCTTTCATTCAGTCAGTAGTTTCAAACATTTCTGGTATATGAATAACATGATGTTTTTCAATGGCAAAAATCAATGAATATTGTAAATGCACAAACAGTAATATCTCCACATTGCAAGGTGCAATTCTGAAATTTTTTGCTTTTTCCTGCTAATCCTAGCATGATAAAGAAGATTCAAAGACAGTGAGATGCCAGCTCCTTTCATTCAGTCAGTAGCTTCAAACATTTCTGGTCGTTTTTCAATGGCAAAAATCAATGAATATTGTAAATGCACAAACAGTAATATCTCCACATTGCAAGGTGCAATTCTGAAATTTTTTGCTTTTTCCTGTTAATCCTAGCATGATAAAGAAGATTCAAAGACAGTGAGATGCCAGCTCCTTTCATTCAGTCAGTAGCTTCAAACATTTCTGGTATATGAAAAACATGTTTTTCAATGGCAAAAATCAATGAATATTGTAAATGCACAAACAGTAATATCTCCACATTGCAAGGTGCAATTCGGAAATTTTTTGCTTTTTCCTGCTAATCCTAGCATGATAAAGAAGATTCAAAGAGAGTGAGATGCCAGCTCCTTTCATTCAGTCAGTAGCTTCAAACATTTCTGGTATATGAATAACATGATGTTTTTCAATGGCAAAAATCAATGAATATTGTAAATGCACAAACAGTAATATCTCCACATTGCAAGGTGCAATTCTGAAATTTTTTGCTTTTTCCTGCTAATCCTAGCATGATAAAGAAGATTCAAAGAGAGTGAGATGCCAGCTCCTTTCTTTCAGTCAGTAGCTTCAAACATTTCTGGACGTTTTTCAATGGCAAAAATCAATGAATATTGTAAATGCACAAACAGTAATATCTCCACATTGCAAGGTGCAATTCTGAATTTTTTTGCTTTTTCCTGTTAATCCTAGCATGATAAAGAAGATTCAAAGAGAGTGAGATGCCAGCTCCTTTCATTCAGTCAGTAGCTTCAAACATTTCTGGTATATGAAAAACATGTTTTTCAATGGCAAAAATCAATGAATATTGTAAATGCACAAACAGTAATATCTCCACATTGCAAGGTGCAATTCTGAAATTTTTAGCTTTTTCCTGTTAATCCTAGCATGATAAAGAAGATTCAAAGAGAGTGAGATGCCAGCTCCTTTCATTCAGTCAGTAGCTTCAAACATTTCTGGTATATGAAAAACATGTTTTTCAATGGCAAAAATCAATGAATATTGTAAATGCACAAACAGTAATATCTCCACATTGCAAGGTGCAATTCTGAAATTTTTTGCTTTTTCCTGCTAATCCTAGCATGATAAAGAAGATTCAAAGAGAGTGAGATGCCAGCTCCTTTCATTCAGTCAGTAGCTTCAAACATTTCTGGTATATGAAAAACATGTTTTTCAATGGCAAAAATCAATGAATATTGTAAATGCACAAACAGTAATATCTCCACATTGCAAGGTGCAATTCGGAAATTTTTTGCTTTTTCCTGCTAATCCTAGCATGATAAAGAAGATTCAAAGAGAGTGAGATGCCAGCTCCTTTCATTCAGTCAGTAGCTTCAAACATTTCTGGTATATGAAAAACATGTTTTTCAATGGCAAAAATCAATGAATATTGTAAATGCACAAACAGTAATATCTCCACATTGCAAGGTGCAATTCGGAAATTTTTTGCTTTTTCCTGCTAATCCTAGCATGATAAAGAAGATTCAAAGAGAGTGAGATGCCAGCTCCTTTCATTCAGTCAGTAGTTTCAAACATTTCTGGACGTTTTTCAATGGCAAAAATCAATGAATATTGTAAATGCACAAACAGTAATATCTCCACATTGCAAGGTGCAATTCTGAAATTTTTTGCTTTTTCCTGTTAATCCTGGCATGATAAAGAAGATTCAAAGAGAGTGAGATGCCAGCTCCTTTCATTCAGTCAGTAGCTTCAAACATTTCTGGTATATGAAAAACATGTTTTTCAATGGCAAAAATCAATGAATATTGTAAATGCACAAACAGTAATATCTCCACATTGCAAGGTGCAATTCTGAAATTTTTTGCTTTTTCCTGTTAATCCTAGCATGATAAAGAAGATTCAAAGAGAGTGAGATGCCAGCTCCTTTCATTCAGTCAGTAGCTTCAAACATTTCTGGTATATGAAAAACATGTTTTTCAATGGCAAAAATCAATGAATATTGTAAATGCACAAACAGTAATATCTCCACATTGCAAGGTGCAATTCTGAAATTTTTTGCTTTTTCCTGTTAATCCTAGCATGATAAAGAAGATTCAAAGAGAGTGAGATGCCAGCTCCTTTCATTCAGTCAGTAGCTTCAAACATTTCTGGTATATGAAAAACATGTTTTTCAATGGCAAAAATCAATGAATATTGTAAATGCACAAACAGTAATATCTCCACATTGCAAGGTGCAATTCTGAAATTTTTTGCTTTTTCCTGCTAATCCTAGCATGATAAAGAAGATTCAAAGAGAGTGAGATGCCAGCTCCTTTCATTCAGTCAGTAGCTTCAAACATTTCTGGACGTTTTTCAATGGCAAAAATCAATGAATATTGTAAATGCACAAACAGTAATATCTCCACATTGCAAGGTGCAATTCTGAATTTTTTTGCTTTTTCCTGTTAATCCTAGCATGATAAAGAAGATTCAAAGAGAGTGAGATGCCAGCTCCTTTCATTCAGTCAGTAGCTTCAAACATTTCTGGTATATGAAAAACGTTTTTCAATAGCAAAAATCAATGAATATTGTAAATGCACAAACAGTAATATCTCCACATTGCAAGGTGCAATTCTGAATTTTGCTTTTTCCTGCTAATCCTAGCATGATAAAGAAGATTCAAAGAGAGTGAGATGCCAGCTCCTTTCATTCAGTCAGTAGCTTCAAACATTTCTGGACGTTTTTCAATGGCAAAAATCAATGAATATTGTAAATGCACAAACAGTAATATCTCCACATTGCAAGGTGCAATTCTGAAATTTTTTGCTTTTTCCTGTTAATCCTAGCATGATAAAGAAGATTCAAGGAGAGTGAGATGCCAGCTCCTTTCATTCAGTCAGTAGCTTCAAACATTTCTGGAATATGAAAAACATGTTTTTCAATGGCAAAAATCAATGAATATTGTAAATGCACAAACAGTAATATCTCCACATTGCAAGGTGCAATTCTGAAATTTTTTGATTTTTCCCGTTAATCCTAGCATGATAAAGAAGATTCAAAGAGAGTGAGATGCCAGCTCCTTTCATTCAGTCAGTAGCTTCAAACATTTCTGGTATATGAAAAACATGTTTTTCAATGGCAAAAATCAATGAATATTGTAAATGCACAAACAGTAATATCTCCACATTGCAAGGTGCAATTCTGAAATTTTTTGCTTTTTCCTGCTCATCCTAGCATGATAAAGAAGATTCAAAGAGAGTGAGATGCCAGCTCCTTTCATTCAGTCAGTAGCTTCAAACATTTCTGGTATATGAAAAACATGTTTTTCAATGGCAAAAATCAATGAATATTGTAAATGCACAAACAGTAATATCTCCACATTGCAAGGTGCAATTCTGAAATTTTTTGCTTTTTCCTGCTAATCCTAGCATGATAAAGAAGATTCAAAGAGAGTGAGATGCCAGCTCCTTTCATTCAGTCAGTAGCTTCAAACATTTCTGGACGTTTTTCAATGGCAAAAATCAATGAATATTGTAAATGCACAAACAGTAATATCTCCACATTGCAAGGTGCAATTCTGAAATTTTTTGCTTTTTCCTGTTAATCCTGGCATGATAAAGAAGATTCAAAGAGAGTGAGATGCCAGCTCCTTTCATTCAGTCAGTAGCTTCAAACATTTCTGGTATATGAAAAACATGTTTTTCAATGGCAAAAATCAATGAATATTGTAAATGCACAAACAGTAATATCTCCACATTGCAAGGTGCAATTCTGAAATTTTTTGCTTTTTCCTGTTAATCCTAGCATGATAAAGAAGATTCAAAGAGAGTGAGATGCCAGCTCCTTTCATTCAGTCAGTAGCTTCAAACATTTCTGGTATATGAAAAACATGTTTTTCAATGGCAAAAATCAATGAATATTGTAAATGCACAAACAGTAATATCTCCACATTGCAAGGTGCAATTCTGAAATTTTTTGCTTTTTCCTGCTAATCCTAGCATGATAAAGAAGATTCAAAGAGTGAGATGCCAGCTCCTTTCATTCAGTCAGTAGCTTCAAACATTTCTGGTATATGAAAAACATGTTTTTCAATGGCAAAAATCAATGAATATTGTAAATGCACAAACAGTAATATCTCCACATTGCAAGGTGCAATTCTGAAATTTTTTGCTTTTTCCTGTTAATCCTAGCATGATAAAGAAGATTCAAAGAGAGTGAGATGCCAGCTCCTTTCATTCAGTCAGTAGCTTCAAACATTTCTGGTATATGAAAAACATGTTTTTCAATGGCAAAAATCAATGAATATTGTAAATGCACAAACAGTAATATCTCCACATTGCAAGGTGCAATTCGGAAATTTTTTGCTTTTTCCTGCTAATCCTAGCATGATAAAGAAGATTCAAAGAGAGTGAGATGCCAGCTCCTTTCATTCAGTCAGTAGTTTCAAACATTTCTGGTATATGAATAACATGATGTTTTTCAATGGCAAAAATCAATGAATATTGTAAATGCACAAACAGTAATATCTCCACATTGCAAGGTGCAATTCTGAAATTTTTTCTTTTTCCTGCTAATCCTAGCATGATAAAGAAGATTCAAAGACAGTGAGATGCCAGCTCCTTTCATTCAGTCAGTAGCTTCAAACATTTCTGGTCGTTTTTCAATGGCAAAAATCAATGAATATTGTAAATGCACAAACAGTAATATCTCCACATTGCAAGGTGCAATTCTGAAATTTTTTGCTTTTTCCTGTTAATCCTAGCATGATAAAGAAGATTCAAAGACAGTGAGATGCCAGCTCCTTTCATTCAGTCAGTAGCTTCAAACATTTCTGGTATATGAAAAACATGTTTTTCAATGGCAAAAATCAATGAATATTGTAAATGCACAAACAGTAATATCTCCACATTGCAAGGTGCAATTCGGAAATTTTTTGCTTTTTCCTGCTAATCCTAGCATGATAAAGAAGATTCAAAGAGAGTGAGATGCCAGCTCCTTTCATTCAGTCAGTAGCTTCAAACATTTCTGGTATATGAATAACATGATGTTTTTCAATGGCAAAAATCAATGAATATTGTAAATGCACAAACAGTAATATCTCCACATTGCAAGGTGCAATTCTGAAATTTTTTGCTTTTTCCTGCTAATCCTAGCATGATAAAGAAGATTCAAAGAGAGTGAGATGCCAGCTCCTTTCTTTCAGTCAGTAGCTTCAAACATTTCTGGACGTTTTTCAATGGCAAAAATCAATGAATATTGTAAATGCACAAACAGTAATATCTCCACATTGCAAGGTGCAATTCTGAATTTTTTTGCTTTTTCCTGTTAATCCTAGCATGATAAAGAAGATTCAAAGAGAGTGAGATGCCAGCTCCTTTCATTCAGTCAGTAGCTTCAAACATTTCTGGTATATGAAAAACATGTTTTTCAATGGCAAAAATCAATGAATATTGTAAATGCACAAACAGTAATATCTCCACATTGCAAGGTGCAATTCTGAAATTTTTTGCTTTTTCCTGCTAATCCTAGCATGATAAAGAAGATTCAAAGAGAGTGAGATGCCAGCTCCTTTCATTCAGTCAGTAGCTTCAAACATTTCTGGTATATGAAAAACATGTTTTTCAATGGCAAAAATCAATGAATATTGTAAATGCACAAACAGTAATATCTCCACATTGCAAGGTGCAATTCTGAAATTTTTAGCTTTTTCCTGTTAATCCTAGCATGATAAAGAAGATTCAAAGAGAGTGAGATGCCAGCTCCTTTCATTCAGTCAGTAGCTTCAAACATTTCTGGTATATGAAAAACATGTTTTTCAATGGCAAAAATCAATGAATATTGTAAATGCACAAACAGTAATATCTCCACATTGCAAGGTGCAATTCTGAAATTTTTTGCTTTTTCCTGCTAATCCTAGCATGATAAAGAAGATTCAAAGAGAGTGAGATGCCAGCTCCTTTCATTCAGTCAGTAGCTTCAAACATTTCTGGTATATGAAAAACATGTTTTTCAATGGCAAAAATCAATGAATATTGTAAATGCACAAACAGTAATATCTCCACATTGCAAGGTGCAATTCGGAAATTTTTTGCTTTTTCCTGCTAATCCTAGCATGATAAAGAAGATTCAAAGAGAGTGAGATGCCAGCTCCTTTCATTCAGTCAGTAGCTTCAAACATTTCTGGTATATGAATAACATGATGTTTTTCAATGGCAAAAATCAATGAATATTGTAAATGCACAAACAGTAATATCTCCACATTGCAAGGTGCAATTCTGAAATTTTTTGCTTTTTCCTGCTAATCCTAGCATGATAAAGAAGATTCAAAGAGAGTGAGATGCCAGCTCCTTTCATTCAGTCAGTAGCTTCAAACATTTCTGGACGTTTTTCAATGGCAAAAATCAATGAATATTGTAAATGCACAAACAGTAATATCTCCACATTGCAAGGTGCAATTCTGAAATTTTTTGCTTTTTCCTGTTAATCCTAGCATGATAAAGAAGATTCAAAGAGAGTGAGATGCCAGCTCCTTTCATTCAGTCAGTAGCTTCAAACATTTCTGGTATATGAAAAACATGTTTTTCAATGGCAAAAATCAATGAATATTGGAAATGCACAAACAGTAATATCTCCACATTGCAAGGTGCAATTCTGAAATTTTTTGCTTTTTCCTGCTAATCCTAGCATGATAAAGAAGATTCAAAGAGTGAGATGCCAGCTCCTTTCATTCAGTCAGTAGCTTCAAACATTTCTGGTATATGAAAAACATGTTTTTCAATGGCAAAAATCAATGAATATTGTAAATGCACAAACAGTAATATCTCAACATTGCAAGGTGCAATTCTGAAATTTTTTGCTTTTTCCTGCTAATCCTAGCATGATAAAGAAGATTCAAAGAGAGTGAGATGCCAGCTCCTTTCATTCAGTCAGTAGCTTCAAACATTTCTGGTATATGAAAAACATGTTTTTCAATGGCAAAAATCAATGAATATTGTAAATGCACAAACAGTAATATCTCCACATTGCAAGGTGCAATTCGGAAATTTTTTGCTTTTTCCTGCTAATCCTAGCATGATAAAGAAGATTCAAAGAGAGTGAGATGCCAGCTCCTTTCATTCAGTCAGTAGCTTCAAACATTTCTGGACGTTTTTCAATGGCAAAAATCAATGAATATTGTAAATGCACAAACAGTAATATCTCCACATTGCAAGGTGCAATTCTGAAATTTTTTGCTTTTTCCTGTTAATCCTAGCATGATAAAGAGGATTCAAAGAGAGTGAGATGCCAGCTCCTTTCATTCAGTCAGTAGCTTCAAACATTTCTGGTATATGAAAAACATGTTTTTCAATGGCAAAAATCAATGAATATTGTAAATGCACAAACAGTAATATCTCCACATTGCATGGTGCAATTCTGAAATTTTTTGCTTTTTCCTGCTAATCCTAGCATGATAAAGAAGATTCAAAGAGAGTGAGATGCCAGCTCCTTTCATTCAGTCAGTAGCTTCAAACATTTCTGGTATATGAAAAACATGTTTTTCAATGGCAAAAATCAATGAATATTGTAAATGCACAAACAGTAATATCTCCACATTGCAAGGTGCAATTCTGAAATTTTTTGCTTTTTCCTGCTAATCCTAGCATGATAAAGAAGATTCAAAGAGAGTGAGATGCCAGCTCCTTTCATTCAGTCAGTAGCTTCAAACATTTCTGGTATATGAAAAACATGTTTTTCAATGGCAAAAATCAATGAATATTGTAAATGCACAAACAGTAATATCTCCACATTGCAAGGTGCAATTCTGAAATTTTTAGCTTTTTCCTGTTAATCCTAGCATGATAAAGAAGATTCAAAGAGAGTGAGATGCCAGCTCCTTTCATTCAGTCAGTAGCTTCAAACATTTCTGGACGTTTTTCAATGGCAAAAATCAATGAATATTGTAAATGCACAAACAGTAATATCTCCACATTGCAAGGTGCAATTCTGAAATTTTTTGCTTTTTCCTGTTAATCCTAGCATGATAAAGAAGATTCAAAGAGAGTGAGATGCCAGCTCCTTTCATTCAGTCAGTAGCTTCAAACATTTCTGGTATATGAAAAACATGTTTTTCAATGGCAAAAATCAATGAATATTGTAAATGCACAAACAGTAATATCTCCACATTGCAAGGTGCAATTCTGAAATTTTTTGCTTTTTCCTGCTAATCCTAGCATGATAAAGAAGATTCAAAGAGAGTGAGATGCCAGCTCCTTTCATTCAGTCAGTAGCTTCAAACATTTCTGGTATATGAAAAACATGTTTTTCAATGGCAAAAATCAATGAATATTGTAAATGCACAAACAGTAATATCTCCACATTGGAAGGTGCAATTCTGAAATTTTTAGCTTTTTCCTGTTAATCCTAGCATGATAAAGAAGATTCAAAGAGAGTGAGATGCCAGCTCCTTTCATTCAGTCAGTAGCTTCAAACATTTCTGGACGTTTTTCAATGGCAAAAATCAATGAATATTGTAAATGCACAAACAGTAATATCTCCACATTGCAAGGTGCAATTCTGAAATTTTTTGCTTTTTCCTGTTAATCCTAGCATGATAAAGAAGATTCAAAGAGAGTGAGATGCCAGCTCCTTTCATTCAGTCAGTAGCTTCAAACATTTCTGGTATATGAAAAACATGTTTTTCAATGGCAAAAATCAATGAATATTGTAAATGCACAAACAGTAATATCTCCACATTGCAAGGTGCAATTCTGAAATTTTTTGCTTTTTCCTGCTAATCCTAGCATGATAAAGAAGATTCAAAGAGAGTGAGATGCCAGCTCCTTTCATTCAGTCAGTAGCTTCAAACATTTCTGGTATATGAAAAACATGTTTTTCAATGGCAAAAATCAATGAATATTGTAAATGCACAAACAGTAATATCTCCACATTGCAAGGTGCAATTCTGAAATTTTTTGCTTTTTCCTGCTAATCCTAGCATGATAAAGAAGATTCAAAGAGAGTGAGATGCCAGCTCCTTTCATTCAGTCAGTAGCTTCAAACATTTCTGGACGTTTTTCAATGGCAAAAATCAATGAATATTGTAAATGCACAAACAGTAATATCTCCACATTGCAAGGTGCAATTCTGAAATTTTTTGCTTTTTCCTGTTAATCCTAGCATGATAAAGAAGATTCAAAGAGAGTGAGATGCCAGCTCCTTTCATTCAGTCAGTAGCTTCAAACATTTCTGGTATATGAAAAACATGTTTTTCAATGGCAAAAATCAATGAATATTGTAAATGCACAAACAGTAATATCTCCACATTGCAAGGTGCAATTCTGAAATTTTTTGCTTTTTCCTGCTAATCCTAGCATGATAAAGAAGATTCAAAGAGAGTGAGATGCCAGCTCCTTTCATTCAGTCAGTAGCTTCAAACATTTCTGGTATAT